>NC_046317.1:24894819-25194819 GCF_009819535.1 Lacerta agilis
TAAAATATCAGTTTATTCTATAAATTGCTTCACATGAAATAAAATTAGTTGTGCAAGGGACTAAATCAAATGTGTGGCTGTGCTCTCTCCAGCCCTTCTATAATGTGCCTAATGTTCATTTTTTGCTTTTCAGTTTGACTCACATTCATCTTGCTGTGTTTATGTTAACTGTCAGAAGTAATTCATTAAAAAAAACTTCAACGTTTAACTTCCTTTCAGGTGGGGTGACCTATCGTCTCTCTCATGATTTCTGTTGCCTTTTTTAAGGAATAAAAGAGTACTCTCCATTGTTTCCACTGTGATATAGTGTTAGATCAGTAAAGGTAAAGGTAAAGGGACCCCTGACCATTAGGTCCAGTCGTGTCCGACTCTGGGGTTGCGGCGCTCATCTCGCTTTACTGGCCGATGGAGCCGGCGTACAGCTTCTGGGTCATGTGGCCAGCATGACAAAGCCGCTTCTGGTGAACCAGAGCAGCGCACGGAAATGCGGTTTACCTTCCTGCCGGAGTGGTACCTATTTATCTACTTGCACTTTTGACGTGCTTTCGAACTGCTAGGTGGGCAGGAGCTGGGACCGAGCAACGGGCGCTCACCCTGTCGTGGGGATTCAAACCGCCGACCTTCTGATCGGCAAGCCCTAGGCTCTGTGGTTTAACCCACAACGCCACCCGCATCTTCAATATTTTCAGACCTATGAGTCACTTATAATCAAACATGAAATACTGAATCCAGTTTCAGGGCTAGTTCAAACATAATGATTTCAGACACTCTCTCCATTTTGCAATTCAGTATTTTCACGATTTATTAAACCAGAGGTTCCATTTTCATCTGAATCAGGAAACTATGGTTTAATCTCAGACTTTCAGCTTTTAGACTGAGATCAAACCACAGTTTAGCAGTTACAGGTAGGTAGCCGTGTTGGTCTGCCATAGTCAAAACAAAATAAAATAAAAATTCCTTCCACTAGCACCTTAGAGACCAACTAAGTTTGTTCTTGGTATCTGAAGAAGTGTGCATGCACGCGAAAGCTCATACCAAGAACAAACTTAGTTGGTCTCTAAGGTGCTAGTGGAAGGAATTTTTTATTTTATTTTGTTTTCACAGTTTAGCAGTTTGGATACAACAGGAAAGCTTAGTTTAATAAATCCCAAGAGTATTCTGGCATGATGGAGAAAGTAGAAGAGAAGGGGGGGGGAAGCTGCCTATGGGTCAACAATGTATTTAATATTAATGTATTTAATATTTGTTGGAAGCCGCCCAGAGTGGCTGGGAGGACCCAGCCAGATGGGCAGAGTACAAATAAATAACAACAACAACAACCATTGTTGGTTGGACCAAGTGCGTGCAGAGCAACTGCAACTGCATGTTCTCTCAAAACTGTAATACACTCTTTTTTTAGTTTAAAAATAGCTTTATTTAATTTCAAACTTATAAAATACAACCATATCAAATCAACCAATAGAAACAAAAAACAAAAACATGTAATCTAGACATAGTAATCCACAAAAAGCTGTAATACACTCTAATGCAGGGCTGGGGCATCCTTTCAGTAGAAAGGCTACATTCCATTATGGAAAACCTTTCAGAGACTGCATTCCCAGTGTTGGAAGGTGGGGCCAGGGAAACAGTGGGTGGAACAATGGATGAAACTCTTTCTTTTGTACAGTAGCCACATTCTAGCCACACAAATGCCCAAGGTTTCTATACCTACATCTGGGCAAAAGCTCTTCAGAGGCCTCAGAACAGGGCTGGTAAGAGGTGTGGCCTAGTGAAGAGGCATGAGCTGGGAGAATCCCAAGGAGCAGTGAGATAGGCCTGTACAGCTGCATTTGATTCAGCGCTTGAGGCTCCCAAACCGTGCTCTAAAGTAGTATTTTTATTCTTGAACTGAATACTGTCCCAATTGAAAAACGCATGATACAACTTGGTATGTGTAGAACTTTTAATCACATTCGTAAGAAAAAAGCCATGCCGCAACACCAAACAAGGTATCCACTCAATCTCAGGGAAACTTCAGAAATGACAATGAATGCAGCACAAGAACTAATTTTGGAAGAACAAATTATGTTAGACAAAGTAGAAGCAGGTAACCTACAGCTGCTGCCACTATCTAAATCTTGTCCAGAGTTCTAAGGGCTTTACTGTATTTTCAATCTCAAATTGCTTGACATCAACATCATGTTTAAACAGTCTAAGGAAGATAATGCGCCTGAGATTTGTCCACCCATTTTACACTCCTACATGTAGCAAATCATGATTATGCAAGTCCTGCTCATCTCAGCTGACCAGGGTTTAGTTGCCACATAGTCATTACTACCAAATACTCAAGTGTTGGTATTAAGAGATCAAAGTAACATACTGGCTCAACACATAGGCCTCTACAACGTTTTCATTCTATTTAATATAATTCAACCAGCACACAAACATAACATTATTTGCCCCTCACAGGGAATGCGATATGAAGTAACAGTAATTATATTTTTCTTATGTATTTCCTGATATCAAGACTGTCAGCCATAGCCAGTCATAGGTGAATGTCTAAGTTCAAACGTCCAACTCTTCCTCCTCTATATTGAGCTTTCCTTTCACCTGGGACAGATCCACTCAGATTGGCCTTTATGCTGCTATGCAGCCATGTTTCCTCTAACCAGGATAAGTCTCTGAGACTTCCTGCTCTTAGGTTTGTAAACCAGGTGCTCAGGAAATAAGATTAAAGTTATTAATATTGCTGCAGCAATATTGCCTGGCTCAAGGGGTCCACAAATTTTGGCATCCTTTGGCCAACCCAAACATTTGTGGTTGCAAGAACCATGCTCTTCCCATAATGGGTGGGGTCTTGCCCAGACCTCACACAACATAGCTCAAAGTCAAAGATAAACCCAATCTCCTCTCTGGAGCTCCAAACTGGAGCTGGGACTGGAGGTGAATGGAGACAAACCACAGCAAACTTCTACCCTGCTCTAAATGGGACACAGGGAAGAGTTTTGAAGCTTGCTTTGACTCTATGCTAGCCAGGTGCCCAGAGCAATACCGCCAGCACACAGCGAATACACCTTGGCTTCTCCACTCCACTTAGGAGCTGGATATTTATAACATGGGTGCAAATTGTGGTTGGCAACCACTTTGAATTAGCAAATGATGGTATAGTCATAATACACAGCTAGTCTAAACTGGCTAGACCGAATGATGAATGCCTGCACAAGCGGGTAAATATATGAGGGAGTAAATGTTTAAGTCCACAGGGTGCTCCCAATCTCCTATCTGTTGTTAAGGACTACAGGTTGCATTACATCTGCTGTGATGCATATTCCACTATTGTAATATGCTTTCTGAATAATACCCACTTTGAAAAGTTAACCATCATTTGTGACTTAATCAAATGCTGGCATTAAACAAAAGACATAAATCACTAAATCAGGACCCGTACAATGTGGACTTTCCATCCTATTTTGACAAATTTGTATTAGTATTACAGTAAACTGAAGGGTGCAATCAGTGACCTCTGCTCACAATTATAAAATTGTCATGATAGTGAGAGTCTCCCAAAGGAATAATAGATCCATTTCTTGTCCACCAGTCTCAGCTGAGCATGAATAGTGCTAGTTCTCTCTAAACTTTTTACTACTTGTAAAGAGGTATACAATTTTTCTTATCTTCATGATTGGTGCTAAATTTTTAAAGAGCAAAGTTCCTTTTAAAAACAGAGTCAATTCAGGAAAAAAATCAGAAATCTTGTCAGCATAAAAAAGTCTTCAAGAGACTCCTGAAAGCCCAAAGGGAGGATGCTTGCTGAATCTCAGCTGGAAAAGTGTTCTTCAGACATCCAGTTTTGAGGTTAGCAATGTGTGGACTACAGTGCCCAAGTTATCTTGGTCCAGGTACAGATGTAACTGCTGTACCAGACAAAGCAGGTAAAAAGCACTTCTAGCCACTAAGATCACTTTGGCCTAATGACAAAGACATTTCCAGGAGTAACGCCCCCCCCCCCCAGCTACATTTCCCTAAGCAACCTCATCCAGAACAGAAACTAGTCCATAGATTGCACAGCCTCTCCAAATTCAGATGCTATGGAGATGTACAGCTGGGTGTAATCAGCATACCGATGGCACTTCGCTCCAAAACTCCTAATGACCACTCCCAGTGGCTTCATATAGATCAGGCATAGGCAAACTCTGGCTCTCCAGATGTTTGGGACTACAATTCCCATCATCCCTGACCACTGGTCCTGTTAGCTAGGGATGGTGGGAATTGTAGTCCCAACATCTGGAGGGCTGGAGTTTGCTATGCCTGATATAGATGTTAAATAGCACTGGAAACAAAACAATACCCTGCAGAACCAACATAGCACTGGTGCCAGGAAGTCAAAGAGTACTCCCCGATGCTACTCTGGGACTCCCAATACCCATCCTGCATCTAGGAAGATACCATGGTCAATGGTATCAAAATTGCTGAGAGAGTAATTGTAACAGGGATGCACTCCTCCTGTCCCGATACCGGTCATCCATTAGAGCAATGAAAGCCGATTCATGCACTGAAACCAGGACTAAACCCAGATTAAAGTGGAGCCAGATAATCAGTGTCATACAGGAACACTTGCAGTTGCTCTGCCACCACCCTCTCTACCACCCTTCTCCTAGAATGGGGCATTGGTAACTGGCTGGTAGTTCTTACACACCATTGGGCACAGGGTGGGTTTTTAAAGGTGCAGTCACATCACCAACTCTTTAAGAGCAGCTAGCACTTCCTCATCTACCCAGTACACCAGCTGGCTTTAACCAGTCAAAAAGGGCAGGGGTCCAGAGGGCATGCAATCATTAATTCACATCATATGGAAATAACAAATGTCACATTGGACACCTCAGCTGGATTTGCTTTAACAGCAGCACCCATGTCACTACAAAGTCACGTCTCTCTCAATCAGTTATGGAAAACTATTTTAAAATCCTGGGAGCTGCTATCATATTTTTAGGAGCTTGTGTGACCATATGTATGAATTTTTTCGATCCCGCTCTTGGCTTTTGCTGCTTCCTTTCTCTTTCTACCTTCTGTACACTAGCAAATTCTGGAAACAGAATGTGTAAAATACACAGTATGCTTCTTTTTGCAACACCATGTGTTATCAAGAAAATTGGCAGAAAATATTTTGACTTTTTCCATAGGAAAAACAAAAAAGAAGACAAAACTATGAAAGCAATACAAAAAGTCTGTCATGAGGCTGGTATCAACATGCACTTTAACTCTTGGAAGTAATAGCCAATGGCATTGGAGAGGGGGGATTTAATATTATCAAGACCATTAAACCACAAGTACTATGCACCCTCATCTGTGGTGGTCAGGAATTCATGGCCTCCATGCCAACTATGGGCCTATCTACATGCACACACTGCTGGACTGGACACACTGCTGCTGGGAGGCTTTGAGGTAACTGTCCATAACAAAGGAGTTCACTACCTCTTGTAGATTGTTTCATACCTTCTGTAAAACTATCAGGATGGTCTGCCCATGGAGACTGATGGATCCAAATTAATTCCTGACTGCTCTTGGGTAGTTTCTAGCTAACATGACTGACTATCATGTCATAGATATGGAATGGGGAAATGACCTGAGCAGTTGACATGATCACTCACAAAATTTACTTTTCCACCGCAACTCATCAGTACAGTGTCATCCAGCAGAGCTGTTCCAAGTGGTGAAGAGCCTGTTAAATCCAAGTCCTCAAAGAAGAACCCTTGGTAGCCCCTCAGTGGCCTACTGTGACAAATCTGCACAACACTTTGCAGATGAAATCATTCACACCTGCCCATTACATCTGCACATCTTCAGGACAGAAACTATGGATGTATCCACAGTATCTGCTTTCCAATTGATGAATATGTTTGAGTTGCTTCTGCCTGAGCATGTGGACAGGTTGCTTGGAGGTTTGAGACTGACTACATGCCCTCTTGACCAAAGGGAACCATCTAAATGGCTGGCAGAGGTAGTGAATGCTTCTTTAAGAGAGAGAGAGAGAGAGAGAGAGAGATGAGAGAGAGAGAGATATGCCATCAGTTCTGCCACTGCTGAAAAAACATTTCTTCGACCCGACATCTTTGGATAATTACTAGCCTACCTACCATTCTTAGGAAAGGTGTAAAGGTAAAGGTAAAGGGACTCCTGACCATTAGGTCCAGTCGCAAACGAATCTCAGGTTGCGGCGCTCATCTCGCTTTACTGGCCAAGGGAGAGTGTTACAAATCTATAGACATTTTTGGAAAATACTGGTTCCCACAATCCTAATGGTTAGGGGTCCCTTTACCTTTACCTTAGGGCTTGGAAGCAGTTTCGCAAAGATTTAAGGTCTTATTGGTAGGGCAGGTCCTAGAAAACAGTGTTGAGATTTCTGCATGCCTTCTTGGCCTTTGGCTTCTAGGATGCCCCAGCATTATATTTTGTCCTCATGCTGTTCAACATTTACATGAAAATGAAACTGCTGGAGAGACGTTTAGGGATTTGGACTAGATGCTGCCAATATACAGATGAACCCAAGCACTATCCTTTTCATCAAATGCCAGGGAGGCTGCAGAAGTTGTTAAACATTGCTTGAGCAGTTATGGATCAGATGTGAGTACAGTCGTACCTCGGGTTACGTACGTTTTGGGTTACGTACTCCCGTAACCCGGAAGTGTAACCCTCCGCGCATGCGCAGAAGCGTTCTGTGCACATTGCGCATGCGCAAAACGCGTTGTTCGGGTTACGTACGTTTCGGGTTATATACAGCAACCTGGAACCAATTAAGTACGTAACCCGAGGTACAACTGTACAGGTACATAAATTGAAGCTAAGCCTGGCAAAGACAGGGTGCTGCTAATTAATAGAGAAGCTATTCCAAGCCTCGGGGTACCACCTAGTCTGAACAGAACCTGTATTCCAGGTTCGTATCCTGGGGGTTCTCCTTGACCTAAATTTGCTCTAGGATACTTAGGTTACTACTGTGACCAGGAATGCTGTTGCAAAGCTTGGGTAAATGCATCAGCCATGCCTTTTCCTGGAAAAAGGCAGGTCTGGCCACTGTTGCACATGCTTTGGTTACTTCTAGGATGAATTTATTGTAACATGCTCTACATTGGGTTTCATTTAAAAAGTGTTGGGAAACTTCAGCTAGCACAAAATGCAGCAGCCAGAATGCTGGCTGAAACCTGCTTCATGGAAGATATAACCCTGGTGTTAACAGTGGTATCTGAAGAAGTGTGCATGCACACGAAAGCTCATACCAAGAACAAACTCAGTTGGTCTCTAAGGTGCTACTGGAAAGAATTTCCTGGTGTTAACAGTTGCAACTGGCGTACAACTGCAAACCTTTACAATTTCAGGTGCTGGTGATTACCAATAAAGTCCTAAACGGTCAGAATAGTTGAGGATTGCATCCTTCCTCATGCACCCTTTCACCTTTCATAATGGTAAATAGAGGACTAGCTTCATATTCCTTTGCCTTCAGAGGCATGGTTGGTAGGGACACAGGACCTTCTCAATAGAAGTATCAAGTGCTTATGATTCTATGGTTGCAGAATGCCCTTCTAACTGTGCAGGCTGCTGCTACAGTTGGTTTACTGCTGCTCAACTCTCACTTATTGTGATATTACTGCTGTTTTATCAGAGGTGTTTTTTCAATTATATTGTAAAGCTACTGTGAAGCCTCTTGGAGCCAAGAGGCAAGTTATAAATCTTCTAAAATAAATATAGGTGATGCTGCTACTGTATCAACAGTTTTCCACGCTAGTTTAAAATAGTCCACAATGTTTCTTTCACAGCCTGTGGCAGTGATTACACTATACAGTACTTTTCAGGCTAGGCCTTGCCCTCCAGTCACTTTCACACTCTACAGCATATTTAGGAATGGAAGAACACATGACATCCACCCATTGTACATTCAGTTTGACAGTTAGTGACAAATATTTGGATACATCTACAACTATACCAATTATGTTACAGTACTTTTTCATATAAACACTTAGGCAGTAACAGAATTTCTGGTGGGGCGTTCATTTCCCAATTGACCATGGATGTGAAATATTGGATACATGCTGCTAGTTTATAGAACTTGTAAGTAATATAACTCCAACATACAAGGAGTGTACAACGTACCAAAATTTACCATTAAATGGATAACGTATGCCAAGGTCCTATAAATGTGGGAGAGCTGTCATCTTGTATTCAAGAGAGATCTGCAGAAACTAATTTTGTGGAGAATAAAGGTTGAGAGGTTCATTCACTGTGATGAACAAGCCAGTCCTATACAAAACCAGGAAATGCACCCCAACTCTATACAGGATTAGTCAGGAAGCTATGGAAGGTACATAAGGAAGCAAGCAAACCTGCTCATATTTTCTCCCACTGCCCAGTTACTAGATAGTGGTTCCCCACTCTCTACCAGTAAGCACAAAGTGGGAGAGTGTGTGTGTCAGAAAGAGAAAGAAACACAACTGTGGGCACCAGCAAGGGGAGAAAGGGGCTGTTCCCAGTGCACAGTTAACTCGCAATTCCTGTTAGAAGATTCCTTCACACACACCCCTCCAGCTTAAAAAGCTGACGAAGGAAAGAGCTTTAAAGAAAGAAGAGGAGGTGTGTGTGCTTTACACACGACAAGTTTTACTTTAAGTTAAAGAAACCGGGAAAAGGAAGGCGTGTGTGCAGGGGATGGAGAAAAGGGGAAAGGAAAACTCCTGGGGTCCACCCACCTCAAGGTGGCCTGAACCCAGAGAGAGAAGCGGCTCCAGCAGCAAAGGAGATTATGACACGGGGAGGCAGAGTGTGCCTCGCCGAGGAAGGAGGCCTGGAGGGGGGCGGCTCCACCTCCGCGGCCAGGAGGCCCCAGGCTGAAAGGAGATGGGGGGGGGGGGAGAGGAAAGGGCGGCAAGGAAGGAAGAAGAGCTTTTCCTGGCCGTGAGGAGAGAAGGAAGGAAGGGACGACGGAAAGAGTGTCGGCCGCCACCACCACCACTTTCTCTCTTTTACCTGCTGCAGGTCTGTGAGGAAAATCTCCCTCTCGGCCGCGTTGGACGCCATTGCTGTGCGCTGGCTCTGGACTCCGCACCTGGGCGCCGCCGCCGGTGGGAAGGCGGGTCTGGGCCGAGGGGGGCGCTCGCTCGCTCGCGACTCAGGCGGCGGCGGCGGCGGCAGGGGCGGAGGCGAGGGTTGAGGGGGGGGGCGTCAACCCCCTCTCCTCACATTCCCATGAGGGGACGGGGAGGGACGGGGACAGGGGGTGGGTGTCGTTTCGCGTCGGGACGGACGGACGGGCGTCTCGCGCTCGCTCCCGCCCGTGCGCGCGCCGCCCTCCCGTTCCCGACCCTCCCACACACCCCTCCAGAGGGTGGTGGTGGTTCCTCCTCCTTCTCCTCCCTCCTGCGCCTCCACCGCCGCTCCCCCTCCTCCTCCTCCTCGTCGTCGTCGCACCCTTTGGCTGTCACCCTGTCGTAAAAAGCGGCGCTGCTTGGCGGCCGTTCGCAGCACGTGACTAGCCCGGGAGTAGGGGCGGGGGCGGGGCGCGTTCTGAGAGAGGAGCGGAAGAGTTCTCGCCTGGAAAGGGAGGCGACTCGGTGCTCGCGCTCTCTCGCTATGGTTCCCACACAAGGCAGTCCAGTCGCACGCTTCTCCCTCCCTGCCCTCGGGGAGCCGGTGTCACATAGCAGGGTTTCCACCCCGGCACGTCAAACTCCGCTCCGACCTCACTGCTGATGCTCTCAGTTCAAAAAAGCGCGTGTCCCCAAACGGACTTGCAACAGTGCCGGATTTACGTACTGTATAAGCTAAACAAGCTATAGCTTAGGGCCCCCCTCACTTGTGGGGCCCCCAAGAAATTTAAAGGGAAAAAACCCACTGGATAATTAACAACAACAACAACAACAATATTTATTATTTGTACCCCGCCCATCTGGCTGGATTTCCCCAGCCACTCTGGGCGGCTTCCAACAAAAATCAAATACAAAAATATCACACATTAAAAGCTTCCCTAAACAGGGCTGCCTGGATGTACATTTCCAAAATACAAGATAAAAAACAAATAAAACCTACATGCAGCAACAGTGTTTTGTGTTGTGTTGGCTCCTATGATGTAAGTAATGGACCCCGCCTGCTAGCCTGCTCCCTAAAATATCACTGGTTTGCTCATTTCTATATATAGGGTGCCTACATGCTGCATGGACTGGTTGCATGGCAACATGTGCAAATGGCTTTAGATACCTATTGGGTCCACAACTCGCCATATAGCATACTGTATATTCAACACAAAAAAACAGCAACAGTTTGTTGAAAAAAGACAGCTGGACATATAAAGGGCCCCATTACCTTCAGTAGCTTAGGACCTCATCAAACCTAAAACCAGCCCTGCTCTTATCCCATGACGGGGTGGGGGTGGGGTGGGGTGGAGAGAAGCTTTTGGGAATTATACGTCGTCTACATTGCCATTATCCACATGCTAAGTCTTTATCCACATGCTAAACTCTAGAATAGACAGGACCTACCTTTGCACAAGCCATACTTATTTTTCTTGTTCCTCTATAGTGATAATATAATGAGGTCATCTTAGTTGACTTTAATATGCAACTCTCTCTCTCTCTCTCTCTCTCTCTCTATATATATATATATATAATCAGGAAACAGGTAATAGCACAATTCATAAAAAATTAATCAGAAAAAATGTAACCTAGATTTAAGTTTAAAAACATTACAATGCTCAGAAATTTTAAAAAATGTACTGCCTCTGCTCTTCCAGTAAAGGATAAATTTAGCATAAAATTTATCAAAACATTTCCTCTTCAAGGTAATAGGTCAGTTTCATCATTCTGGCAATATCCCAGTTCTTAAGAAACCATTATCCTGTGTTTGGCTGCTGATATGTTTCAGTGTTGAGCAATTATAAATTTAGTCACAATCCATACATAACAACCAGTTCATGATTCTCCTTTTGGCACAAAATTCCAGCTTATAAAATGACAAAACTTTTTTCCCAGAAGAACAAAGCAATGACCAAATCCACCACAATTTTCAACTTGCTATTTTGCTGTTGCTGCTGCTCACCTTCGTGAATTGAAAGACACTATTACAGCCATAGCAATGTTGTTCACATAAAACTTATCTTCGCTTTCCCCCTGTTTGCCAATGCCCTGGATGATGATACAGATTTTTAATTGCTTCACCTCAGTGTCTCATTGAAAAAGGTGAAAAAGGTTACCTTTTCACATCTGTTGACATCCGACACAAATACCTTAATATTTGGATAACTGTTAAATAATAACTCTTTTTTAAAAAAGCAAAACCTTCACACCCTGTCAGCTGGTTTCTCAGGCTGAATAAATAATATATATATTGTAACGATCAGCTTTGTAACAGGGCAGGGAATATACACCTGCCCAGATGTTGTTGTACTCTCAATTCCCATCAGACTTGGCCAGTATGGCCAATGGTCAGAGCTGATATTAGTCCTGCAATGTCTGGGAACCATAAGTTCTCCACCCCTGCTTAATCAAAATTAATTCATTATTATTTCAACAGCATTGATTAGTTTACAGCACAGAATAAACCCAAACTGAGCTTAGGCTATAATCCAGGAGAAACCAAATGTGTCCTCCAGATGTTGTTGAACTACAGTTCCCATGTAGTTACATATTAAAGTCAACCAAGATAACCTCATTATATTATCACTATATTACTGTTAAGCACTTACCGCATATTTAAATTTAAGACTGAGAGCTGCATTTAGTGTGTGTTGAACTTCTTAAGTAAGTAATACGAATATTAAGATAGCAAAGAACCCATCTGGATAATTAGGAGGAAGCCTCTGACGATAAATAAGTTACATTTAAAGGCATTGAATCCACCACATTAAAAAAACAACAACAAATCATCAGGTCCAGATGGCATCTACCTGAACAAATGGCAAATCCACCCACTCCTAAAGAACTCAAATGTGAAACTACTGATCTTCAAACAAAAAATATGGAACATCCCTAAGATTGGCCTTTCTGTCCAAGGACAGGAAAATGTAGTACCATTCAAATAAAAATAAGGATCCAGGGGCTTGAAATGCTGGCTATGGGAGCTGAAATCCAACAATCAACATCTGAATGCCCTACTGAATGCAGTTTCTAGTAAAGCTGCATTGGATTCGGCTGAACAATAAAATATTTTTTAATGCAAATAATGGTTTTAGTCTGTTTCCAGAGATGATGGATACCAAAATTCTGGGTTGTATGCAAAGGTTGCATGAGCAAAAGGCAACCAATCTTTATCTGCTGGCACATGACCCCTCTTCCATTCTTCTTCTTCTTCTTCTTCTTCTTCTTCTTCTTCTTCTTCTTCTTCTTCTTCTTCTTCCTGTAACTTCACCAGTTTCAGACTGATGTCAATGAAGGACCTGAGGATGAGGCCCCTTGCGGAATTCAAAGTCACCAAGTGCTTCACTCCTGAAATATGCTGCTGTCGATTTTTCCACCTGCTACTACAGCCAACAAGAGAAAGGCCACCATGGGGGAGCATGCCCCCCAACCCCTGTGCACCTCTCCTAACCTTTTCCAGCCTTTAATATCCTTCAGATAGGATTCTCCAAGGCCTTGGGGATTTCAGGAACATAGGAAGATGTCATACACCATTGGTCTATCTAGCTCTCCAGAGTTCCAGTTACAGGTAGGTAGCCGTGTTGGTCTGCCACAGTCAAAACAAAATAATAATTAAAAAATTCCTTCCAGTAGCACCTTAGAGACCAACTAAGTTTGTTCTTGGTATGAGCTTTCGTGTGTATCTGAAGAAATGTGCATGCGCACGAAAGCTCATACCAAGAACAAACTTAGTTGGTCTCTAAGGTGCTACTGGAAGGATTTTTTTTTTTTTTAGCTCTCCAGAGTTTGAGACAAAGGTCTCTCCCAGCCCTACGTGGAGATGCCAGGGATTTAACCTAGAACTTTCTGCATTCGAAACAGATGCCCTGCTATCACAGCTCTTTACATTTCATTTCATTTATTAGACTTATTAGTCGCTTGTCACCTGAAGCTCTTTTCCTATCACACAGTTTCTGATAGTTTCAGTGGGCTTCTCTTGGCCATTTCGCCTGATGCTACTAAATCCTTTTCAAGGATGGGGCTAACACATGGGTAGGCAAACTAAGGCCCGGGGGCCGCATCCAGCCCAGTCGCCTTCTAAATCCGGCCCACGGACGGTCCGGGTATCAGCGTGTTTTTACATGAGTAGAATGTGTCCTTTTATTTAAAATGCATATCTGGTTTATTTGTGGGGCCTGCCTGGTGTTTTTACATGAACAGAATGTGTGCTTTTATTTAAAATGCATCATTGGGTTATTTGTGGGGCAGAGGAATTCGTTCATTCCCCCCCCCAAAAAAAAATAGTCCGGCCCCCACAAGGTCTGAGGGACAGTGGACCGGCCCCCTGTTGAAAAAGTTTGCTGATCCCTGGGCTAACATGTCAGAAATCCTAACTGCTGGCAAAAAGATTCACCGCCCTCCCGCACTGGATATTTGCTAGAATGGGAAATAACACAAAGAAAAGAAGTGCTATTTCAACAGAATAGTTCTTAAAAAGAGGGGGAAACAACATGTTATCTAGTGAAGAACAATAAACCTTTACCTTCAGATAAATTAAGTGTTTATTCCTTCTCGAGGTACCTTGATTCCAGAGGTTCCATTCTGCAGCCTTCACTCCCATGGTTGTCTTTTGAAGCTGTCGGTGCTGTAGAAATTGAGTTGAAAACCAGTCAGCTGGAGCATGCTCACTAGGTATGGAAAACAGGGTGGAGGATGTTGACTCAACACCATATTCCCCCCCCCCCCGAATCTTTTTTTTTAAAAAAAATCTTCTTAATTTAACTTCATTGAAGAATAGTCTGAGGCAAATGTTGATAATGGAAATATTTTAAAGGAAGGCTATTTTCTGCAAAGATCTGTGTTTTTACTAACTTTCCACGAGTAACGTGGCCGTGGCATTCAAACTCTTAACGCATTTTGGAAGCGGTTATATTTAGGAGGGAAACATGAAAAAGGCATAGCCAAATGCTTTTTAAAAGCTAAATGCTTTTTAAAAGATGGAAAAATTAGGTGCTGCCATGTATAAACACACACATAGAGAGAGAGAGTTCCTGAAGAAGTAGGTTTTAATAAGGGATTTGAAATCAACGTCTTCAGCTCTCCTGGGAGCTCCTTCAAAATCAAGAGAGCTATTCTGTGTTGAAAGTGTTTTCAGACTAAGGCAGTGGGCAAATTTCTGGCAGGGCTGAGCCAGTGGAAATTTGGCACTCTGGTCAGTTCAACCAGGAAGCTCTGATAGGTTTGGAACGCAAGAGGGAAACTTGTTTTGGTGAGGCAGTGGCAGAAGGGGATGGCACAGCAAACTGCAGAAACCCAAGCACTCTGCTTGCAAAAGAAAGTGTGTTTTGAGTTATGGGTAATAAACACAGCATTGGCTTCAGATTTTGTGCCAAGCACTTTTAGCTTACTGGTTTTATTTTGGGACATAATTTCTTCTGTTGCATTATGTTGTTTAGACAAGCGGTAACCTGCAATAATAATAAAAGCAGTGGGCAATAAGAAGGGGGAAATACCCCCCCCCAAAAAAATTGTCTCAGTGGCAGGCGAATTCTACTCAGCCTCCTTCAATATATCACATCATCACAGGACTAGGTTCAGACCAAGCCCTCTCCAAGGGATGTGCTGTGTTCAAGTTCACCCACACAATTGTTTTGGCTAGAGAAGGGCTGGTGCTGCTCTGTTCTTCTCTGTGCTCAAAGATGATCACAGTGGGTGCAAGGGATTTTTTTTTTCTGAGCTAGGGACGGAGAATTCTGTTAGTTTCAGTTCTCTTAAGTTCTTCATTTTTTCCATTCTTGAATTCAGTTCTCCACATTTCCACATCCATTTGTGATCCTCGTGAAAATCCTCCAGCCTTTTTCGCCGGTGCAATTTTCTCCCAATAAGCATATTTTTGATGCAGTTTTGACTAATGTACACATTTTTGCAAGCCGTTTCCCCCAATACAATGCCCTTTTCATGTTTCCCCCCCATTAGTATATGCTTTTTATGTCCATTATCAGATGTTAGAACTCTGCCTCAAAAGGTGTACTCCAACCTTTCCTTGGGCAGACCAACCAGAATTCCTTTAATAGTTGTGGAGATAGCCACTGCCAGTCCTTATTGAGGTACAGATAGCTGTGGTCTTCTCCCTCGGTATATTCTTATTCAAGTACTAGTGGTTTAAGCCCGTTAAAATAACGGGCGCTAGAACATATGTGGTAATTTTTTTTGTAAAACTCACTTGTTTTCTTAATGTTACCTCCGTGGGTCCCCCCCGTTCTGTGCCCCCCTTTTAGAGCCCAGGCTGACCTCCCCGATCACGTCGTGCAGGTATCGGAAGGGGGGCTTGCTGAGAAGGCGCTCCGTGAGGGGCGGCTTCTGGATCACTCGCCCCAGCAGCTTCTGCGTGCGACGGACCATGGAGCCCTGCATGGCTGCTGCCCCCACAAGGCCAGGAGAGGCGTGGAGTAGAGGAGGCCCCGGCAAGCTCCCAGCACACCCCGCGTTTGCTACGCGGGGCGCACGCCCTCCAGCCTCTCCTCGCCGTTGCTACCCAACTCTGCGGCCCTAGCAACAGAAGGCCGCTCCCCCCACCGGCCCCGGCCCCTTCCCACCCCTGCAGCCCAGTGCGCAGACTGACCGCGCTCTCCCTCCGCTGCGGGGGAGGTGTGTGGGGAGAGGGGGAAGCGGCTTCTGCCTCCGCCGCCCATTGGGCCTATCCTGCCCCCCCAGCCCGCCCCTCCAGCCCCGGCCCCTTCCCACCCCTGCAGCCCAGCGCGCAGACTGACCGTGCTCTCCCTCTGCCGTGGGGGAGGTGGGTGGGGAGGAGAAGGGGAAGCGGCTTCTGCCTCCGCCACCCTTCCTTCCTCCCTCCCTCCCACCTTCTCATCGCACAGGCAAAGTTTGAAGATACGGCGCGCCATGTTGCGGAGACGGCGGCGGATGCTGGATGGACTCATGGCGTCGAGCAGGGCAACCGGGCTTCCCAGCCTACTCTTGTCCTTTGGAGCGCCAGTGTTCTGTTTCAACCGCCTCTTCAACTGCCACCGCTGCTCCCGGCCCGATTGTCTCTCTGCTCCAATCCCTGTGTCCGTGGGGCACATGCTCAGTAGCGCAAACCCAGAGACACAGGGACTGGACGCAGAGACACTTGGGTTTTATATATATAGATTTTATTTGTTTGGTCAATTTATTCACGCCCTATATCCCAACCAAAACTGTAAGTGCTTTACAACACAGGTGTATAACTACCCAAGGCACGTGGAGTGAGATGTACTATTGGTATAATGTACCCAAACCAGAACAGATTTAGCTAAAACATTTATTTTTGGAAAATAATACTTAGAAGCAGTAGTCGCTTTAAACAGAATTCTTAAAAATTGTCTGCAGGATGTGAACTGGCTGCTAATCTGTTATGGGGCCAAACTCAAGGATTGGTATGAACATACAGTATTAGGCTTTACTTGAGAGGCTGCTTTATCTGTTATATACCCAGTGGGTCTCTAAGTTCTGCAGAAGTCTCTAAAATATCTGAAGCCTGCTGCGCAGTAATTCAGAGCAGGACTTTCAGTGAGGCTGCCACTTTTCTGTGGAACAGAATTCCTAGCGGTGCCCGCTCTTCATACTCTCTGAAAACAACGGAAGACATTTTCGTTTCGACAAGCTTTTCCAGCTGGGTTGAAAAGGTTTATGCTTTAGAAACTTACTGTGTGTTGTTTTTAAACATGTCTTTAGTTGTTGTTTTTCTGGTATTGTTTTATCTTAGCTATGTTTAGTTGTTCTTATGGATATGTTTGGAAGCTGCCTTAAGTCTTCTGTGGTAGGTGATTCATTAAATTAAAACGAGTTTCTAATAACCTAATTTAACCTGGATGACTATCCTCCTTAAGAGTTCTCCATTAAGCTATTTCCTTGTTCTTCATTTTCCCCTCCCGTTTCTCATTCCCTCTCTCTGATTCTTCATTTCCTCTCCATTTTTCATCTCTCCAACTTTCATTCCCAACAGACACGGTCGCCTGTCTGCCAATCATGTGCAAGACTCTATCACACTCCTCTACTCCCCAACATTCTTCCACTGAGTCTTCTTTTAACACTTTGATACTTTTCTGGATCAGAGAGCAAAGGCCCGTCTACCTCAGTGAGCCAATCAGATGTCTACAGGAAGCTCAGAAGCACACAATGCAGGAGGTTAGTAGCCCACTCCTGTTATGTGCCTTCTAGCAGTTGGAATTCTGTGGTAGAATGCCTCTGAACCTGGAGCTTCTGAGCAACTGGAGAACCAGCAAACTCTCATTCTTTTAGCTGGGGAGGCTCTTTTGGGGATTATGAGACCAGAGTTACCTAAACAATATAAAACTTTATTTATGTATGCAGCCACGGCTGCTCATTCCACATTTGCCCAAAGATGGAAAGAAGACCATATCCCGACTAAAGAAGAGTGGAAACAAAAACTATTGGAGTATGCAGACATGGCAAAACTTACTGGAAGAATAAGAAGCCAAGACAGTAAAGTTTTTAAATACAGAGTGGAAAACGTTTATTGAATATTTGCAATTTTTTTGTAAACAGTTTAAATCATTAGCAGGATTAACGTAAAAACATGCAGTGGTATAAAATATATACTGATCATATGGGATGAATAATAAATTGGTTTAATTTTGAAATGCAGTAAAGCATTATAACTATAAGGAACTGCAGAAAGAGGGGGAGGGAAGTTGAAACATGATTATATATCTAATAATTTGTTCCTTTTTGTGTTTGTTTGTTTGTTTGTTTGTTTGTAAAATGAAAATCATAAATATATATTAAAAATAGATTGGGGGGGGGGGCTCAGCGTTTTTGATACCCAGACCTCTGCGATTATCATGTTGCAAATTTCAGGTACCATGCCACCATTCGTGTGAGCATCGTGTTCCTTTTCAAAGGAGGGAGCAGCTCACTCAGATCAGCTCAGGAGCTGTCACCAGAGAAGGGAGTTTGTTAGGATCTAACAAAAAAGAGCTTTGCTGTATCAGTGGTGGCAACTGAAGACCAAAAGGGCCAGAACCAAAGAGTCTTCCAGATCTTCCAGGGATGGTTGCTGTGAGTCTTCTGACCCAGATCGGCTCAGATGAGCTACAAATGGCATGTTATAGCTACAGAAATATTGTAAAGAAATGGACTCACTAGCAGGGTTTGAGTACAACTAAGAAAACAAGAGTAAAATTTAAGAGATAACAATATGGAAATTAATTAAATGTAAGATGTAATTGGAAGGAAATTTGGTATAAAAATGCTAAGAATATAAGAGCATTCAGCTAAAAGATGAAAAATAAGATAAAATTACAGTAAGCAGAAGTAGCAAATAGTTAAAGAACCAGAAGGGGAAGTTGAGGGAAGTCATGGGGTAGGTTTTATTGCATTTTCTTTCATATGATTCATATGTTGAATATAAAATGTAAAATTTAATATAAATTTATTAATTAATTTAAAAAGAGAGAGCCATAAAGGGCAACAGTAGACGTTTTGAGTCCTCTGCTTGATGGTGGAAATAGAGAAGGGGAAGGTATAGTGTGAAAAGCTGGGTAGAAATGTGAATGCAATTTTTTAAAAGAAGTAGAAATCTCCGAAGCAAGATATTTAGCAGAAATAAGACAATATGTGGGGGTTTGTAGGAATAAAGTGGTTGTGACTTAAAAGGCAGTTGGATAATCTGATATCAGCGGGTATGTAACAACATTGAAAACATTGGTTATTGGCTTTGGTCTTGTTAAATTTATGAAACATGTAGGTACACAAACCCATTTGAAGCTAAATCAAATGGGGAAATCACTTTATTATTATTATTATTATTATTATTAATGAGAGTACTTTAAAATCTATCTTTTCTTGCTGTTCCTGTTGCTGTGTTGACAGTGACAAACGGACAAACAAACAAACCACTTCGGCATTATATAATGTAGTTTGTTTATGTTGACTTCTTAGTTCCTTGTACTGTAAGGACAGACATTTCGCAATGTTCTGTGGTTTAAATGGGAAAAATTAGTACTGGGAGAGTGTTCAGGTTTGAAATGCTGAAGATTTTACTTATTACATGAAATTGCTCCATCTAGTGGTCAGCTGGTAAATGTGTGAATTTTACTCCAGTTATATAGTAATCCTAAAGACACAGAACTAGTATGATTGCCACACTCATTCATAATTTCTTTGGTATGTTTATATCTCGCTAAGAAAAAGCCTATCCAGATATGCAGATTGTTGACAGGTGTTTTAATCTGGGTTTTTTAAGCATGTTGTTGATTTTAAAAGTTGCTTTTAATTGATTGTACTTATAATTTAATTGTTTTTATTCTTCTCATTAGCAGCTTTGAGATTTGTTTTTTTGTTATAAGCCAGTGGGGTGTGTGGGTATGTATGAGTTTGGGATAGCTGACCAGAATAAGTAGAAAACTTATTTCTAGTCTACTTAATTAGTAGAAGGCCTGTTATAGATGTCATTCATTCATATTTCTTGTGAATGCAGAATTGTTTTCTGTACAAAACCCATCAACTTCATACTTACTTTTTTTAAAATGTAATGTCCATCATGCCTAAATGAAAAAAAACCCCATCAAAACAAAGGTTGTGTACCCACCATAAAATATATTACATTTAAAGTACCTCCCCTAGAATAATGGGAATGGTCGTTTACCCTCATAGAGCTACAATTCCCGGCACCCTTTACAAAGCACAGTTCCCAGAATCCTTTGCAGGGAGGATGTGCTTTAAGTGTATGGTGTGCATGCAGTCAGAGATAAGCACTTATTTCAGAAGGAGGCATAACCATGTGCTTAAATATGACCTGTTAAAAAGAACATGACTTCATAATACAGTCATACCTCAGGTTGCGAATGTTGCGGGTTATGTTCTTTTGGGTTGCACTCCGCGCCGAACCTGGAAGTACCGGAATGGGTTACTTCCAGGTTTCGGCGCTCGTGCATGCACAGTAACGCTAAATCACCCTTCGCACATGCACAGAAGCACCAAATTCCGTCACGCACATGTGCAGACGCGGCGCTGTGGGATACGAACACTGCGGGTTGCGGACGTGCCTCCGTCACGGATTACGTCCGCAACCCGAGCGTCCACTGCACAGCCGTACCTCGGAAGTCGAACACCTTGCAAGTTGAACGTTTTGCCGCAGATCTGGAAGTGAGTGTTCTGGTTTGCGAACGTTCTTTGGAACCCGAACGTTCAACACGTATTCTGTGGCTTCCGATTGGCTGCAGGAGCTTCCTGCAGCCAATCGGAAGCCACGCCTTGGTTTCCGAACGTTTTAAAAGTCGAACAGACTTCCGGAACGGATTCTATTCAACTTCTGGGGTACGACTTTATTTTACTTCAGCGATATCATATCCGCAACGTTTAAGATCTTTACAGTAAAGCAATCTATATTGTTGTTGTTAAAAACCACAGTGTGCTTATTCAGGGATGTTTCTAGTTCTATAGTTGGGGAAGACTTGCAGTGCAGAGGCAGGACAGCTATTTAGTTCCAGGTTCAGCCCCTGTCATCTACAGGTAGGACTGGGAATGTCCCTGTCTGGAACCCTGAAAAACTGCTGCCAGTCAGTGTAGACAATACTGAGCTACATGGACCAACAGTCTGATTTGGTAAAAGGCAGCTTCCTTTGTTCCAACATAAGCCACACAAATTGTTTCCTTGGTGTGTGTGATGCCTCTGAAGAGAATTTGTGGCCCAGAAGGAAGAACCTCACGAGCTGCAACCAGTGTATGTCCTTGGCCACACCCACTATTGACCTACAGTTCTTAGAAGACTGCCCACCAGGGACTGCAGCCGTTGGGCTGGGAAAGGTTGCTTGCTCCTGCAGTAAGGGGAGCAAATAGGAAGGCACAACAGAGAAGAGAAGGCTCCATCACATGTCACCACCAAACGAGCCTCACCTAAGTGCAGAGCCCCTTCCACTGATCTTAAAGCACTGATCTAGCGAGAATCATAGAGTCATAGACTTGCAGAGTTGGAAGGGACCACGGGGGTCATCTAGTCCAACTCCCTGAAATGCAGGGATCTTTTGCCCAACATGGGGCTCGAACCCACAGCCTTCAGATTAAGTGTCTCCTGCTTTTACCAACTGAGCTATCCCAGCAGTATAATATAAAGAGAGATGCACCTTCTGGCTTCCAAACTGTTTGGGGCTTTGGGCTGGGCTTGGAAATGAACAACCAGTGAAGGTTTATTTTTTGGGGGGTGGGAACCTGACAATGTAGTTTGAGTGAGCAGGGGCAGTCAAAACTCTGCCCCCTTCATTGTGCACTAATCAAAGTTTTCAAACAGTTTTTAATAAAGGCAGCCCCATGCAGAAATCCCTCTATGTTCGATGGTGCTTTCCCACTAAGAAAAGCATTCCAGTTTGCAGCCTGAGGTCACCATTATCTACACGCACAACTCAGTGGATCTTACTTCTGAGTAGACATGCATAGGATCATGCTGTTCACTGCCTCTTGTCCAGTTCTGTGGGCACCTGAAGCCCAACAGAGGAAGCAGGCAATGTCCAGGCACAAGCCAAAATCAGGACCTTGGAGAGCTCCAAGGAGCCCTACTAAGGCAGCAGGAAAGTTGTCTCTGCGGGGTGCTAGGCTTGTCTGAAGCCTTTTGTTGGCTAACAAGGCTTGAGTTGTGGTAGGCTCCGCCTCTCTGAAAGAGTTGGCTGGCTGATTAAAGGGACCTTCCCTTATTTTGCAAGGTTTATCTTTGATAAGACTTTGGGACCAGAGGTACTGCAAAGGACTCGTCTTTTGAGGCAGAGGATGGTGACAGGACTGTGTCCTGCTTGGGGGGGGGGGTCCTGGTGGTTATTCTCCCTCAGGAAGTAGTCTGAAGCTTGTTCTCATCTGAGTCCTCAGCTGCAAGGTCCTGGGTCATGGCATCTGTTGCTTTTGATAAATGTGCATGAGAAAGCTGTGGAACAGCACTACTAAGTTTATACTAGGGTTTCTCAAATGGGGGGTCTCCAGGTGTTGTACTACAACTCCCAATCCCTAGCTAGCAGGACCAGTGGTCAGGGATGATGGGAATTGTAGCCGAAAAACAGCTGGAGACCCAAGTTTAGGAAACCCTGGTTTAGATAGTGGTGTTGAGGATATTGCGCTCATTGGGAGAGCTTTCTGCATTGTTTTGTTTCAATTAATTTAGTAGATACATTTATTTCACAACAGGAAAGGTTTGAGAATGTGCCTATACTCTTCACAGAATACTGTTGTCCGGGGGTCGAAAGGCCAGCTTGCTAGCTCCCAGCTGGATCGTCTCCTTCTCAGCCATGCCGCTGCAAAGATCCATCGACCTCTGGCTCCGACATAAATCAGTGACTCAAGCCTCCCAGACTTGAGCACAAACAGAAGAAGCTGAGGCCTGTGGATACATACAGTCGTACCTCGGGTTACGTCTGCTTCGGGTTACATACTCCGGTAACCCGGAGGTGTTTTTCACCCCACGTGTGTTCCACACATGCGCAGAAGCGGTCTGCACAGTCTGTGCATGCGCAAAGCACAACATCGCACTTTTGTGCATGAGCGATATCGCTGTTTGGGTTACGTACTTTTCGGGTTACGAACAGCACCCCGGAGACAATTAAGTATGTAACCCAAGGTATCACTGTTCTAAGAACTACGGATTTATTAAACATAAATCAACACAAAGAAACATGTCGCCTCTCCTTGCCGTCTTCTGGGAGAGACAAAACAAAAGCAATACAGCAGAAGTTCCGCTTACACCAGCAAACTGTGCTGGAATGTAAACAGACATGTGACATGTAACAATCCCATGTCTGCAACTAAAGGTGGAATGGAATCTTCCAACAGTCGATGCCCATTAGTAATAACAATCACGGGAAAACAAAACTGTCTTAGAGGGCTGGGGGGGGGGGGAAGAGATGCTTCTCCACCCTGCAAGGGATTAAAATGGAGAGCAGGTTTAATGCATAAAACAAAGGAGCACCACTAAATTATCTTCGAATCAGTTCAACTTCAATTCCAAGCATAGCACTCAGGCCACCTAATTAGAAAGCCAGCTGCTGTTCACTTGCAAAGAACTGTGTGATAAGTAACACTGTCTGTTCATTCAATCATTCATGTCAAGCCGACAATCAATTCCTTCAAACTAATCTAATGACACTTTTTGATAAAATAACCAACTGCTTAGCTATGGAGAGGAAGGTAGATATAGCCTTGATTTCAGATAAGGCACATAATTCTTGGTTAGATGTATTGACCCGAGTAGGAAAACCAGAGAACTTTTCCAAGTGTTTCCCTTTGAGGCACAAAACTCATATAGAGTAAACTTCAGAGATGGGAACAGTTGGTGGGTGGAGAATTTTGGTAATGATGAACTATCCCTCTCCCAAATTTCTGGCTATAGTGGTACCTCGGGTTACAGACGCTTCAGGTTACAGACTCCGCTAACCCAGAAAAAAAACACTTCAGGTTAAGAACTTTGCTTCAGAATAAGAACAGAAATCGTGCTCTGGCGGCGCAGCGGCAGTGGGAGGCCCCATTAGCTAAAGTGGTGTTTCAGGTTAAGAACAGTTTCAGGTTAAGAACGGACCTCCGGAACGAATTAAGTACGTGACCAGAGGTACCACTGTATTTGCTATCTTTCATAAAAGATCAAACTGCGGTGAGATTTGAACCTCTGGCTTATTGGCTGCTGGGCTAGATGCTCCAATGATAAAACACTCATATGTTAAAAGCTGGGCACCAAGGAAGGAAAGGCTAGTTCTAACACATTGCTATTCTGTTGTAGGCAAGGTTACGGCTTTCCATGCTTTGAACACATCTCGTGACTACCACATTGAATCCCCCCGCTTTTTTTAAAAAAATCTATACTGTCTTTTAATACTAATAAATTTTCCAATTAAAAACAACAACAACTGACAGCAACGTTTAAAACTATCTAAAAACACTGCGAAACAACAGAGCAGCCAAGGACTCGATAAATTAAATCTGTCAACTTCTGCAGAGGCTAGAATGTCTCTTTGTAGCCCTGATTGTGTGCATTTATCTCAGGCCAATTGTGTGCTGGCAAAATAACCAAGGATGGCAAAGGAGCTGGGGTGTCATGTCATCTGGCATCCTGTAAATATAACTGGTTGTTTTTTCTACCTTTCTACATTCTGCCAAATGAAGTCACTACCAAACAGTTCCTGATCATGCTATTAAACTGGCTTCAGTGACCTTACACCCCCAACAGTTTGTATGCCTGAATACTTCAATTTTGACAACAACAACAACAACAACAATTCATTATTTATACCCCACCCATCTGGCTGGGTTTCCCCAGCCACTCTGGGCGGCTCCCAACAGAATACAAAAAACACGATAAAAGATCAAACATTAAAAACTTCCCTAAACAGGGCTGCCTTCAGATGTCTTCTAAAAGTCAGATAGTTGTTTATTTCCTTGACCTCTTGTGGGAAGGCGTTCCACAGGGCGGGTGCCACTACCGAGAAGGCCCTCTGCCTGATTCCCTGTAACCTCACTTCTCGCAGTGAGAGAAACGCCAGAAGGCCCTCTGAGGAGGACCTCAGTGTCCGGGCGGAACAATGGGGGATGGAGACGCTCCTTCAGGTATACTGGGCCGAGGCCATTTAGGGCTTTAAAGGTCAGCATCAACAGTTTGAATTGTGTTTGGAAACGTACTGGGAGCCAATGGAGGTCTTTCAGGACTGGTGTTATATGGTCTCGGCGGCTACTCCCAGTCACCAGTCTGGCTGCCGCATTCTGGATTAGTTGTAGTTTCCGAGTCACCTTCAAAAGTAGCCCCATGTAGAGCACATTACAGTAATCCAAATCTGCTTAGCATCCAACAGACTCACTGAAGCCTGTTGTTGTTGTTGTTTGTTGTTGTTAATAAGCCCAGTAAAAATTTGTGTGGTGAGGCAGAGTCACTTTCCTGCATCAATGCTGGGATTGCTGCTTGCCTAGAGAGGGGCATGTGGTTGCACTCATGGGAGCACCAGATTGGCCGCATTACTCCCATCAGAGCAACTGTGTGCTCCTTCCCCACCCAAGCCCTGACTCTGTAAGCAGCAGTGATGCCAGCATCAGAAGGGCAGTGCCACAGCTCCATCCCCTCCAACGTTTCTCTGATGAAAGAGGGGTGTACTATTCCCTCCCTTCCAATATTTCTCTAATGAAAATAGGGACATCCAAAGGGAAAGCAGGGCAGTCTGGGACCAAACCAGAAACCGGGACGGCTTCTGTAACTCCGTCCATGGGGCACTTGGAGGGTCTGCAACTCTGCCGCACCACATGCATTGCTACTAAGTCACAAATCTAGCAGTTTCATGTGGACTTCAGCGTGGAACTCCACTTTTCAATTCCATTTTAATCTTAGATGTTCCAGGTTGGATTTACATTCGAATAGGTAGTTGCTTATAGAAAGGCAGAGTATATCTCAGCAGCTCTCTGTTCCCTAATAAGGTCAATATCTTTAGGAAAAACACCCCAAAATTATACGAGATTACAGCTCCCCAAACAAAGTGCTGTCCTATGGAGTCCAGCAGAAAGCCGTTTGGCCCCAGGTTCACACATGAACCTCCAGGACTTTGACTGCAGCATCTAGGGGTGCTGTTTTGTATGTGTGAATGAGCTAACCCACTTCAAATAGCAAAAACACAATTTCCACCTTACGCACAATGGTAATCAATGGTGTGTTGCATTTGTGTGTACTGGCCCAGAAATGCAGATGGGAAACCGTGGCCCTAACCCACCCCCACCCCCCAATTATCCCACGCTGGCTGGGGCTGGTGATGGGAATTGGAGTTCAACAACTCCTGGACATGACCCCTATTCCTCCAGTAAAGGAATGTGCTACCTTGATGACTGAATGAAGTTAAGGCTTTCTTACAGCATTCCCCAGTGCACAATATTTCTTTCAGGCAAAACTCGCTGCATCCGAGTGAGGACTGCGCGATCAGCACTTAGTATTTGCCTCGAGTTGGCAATTGTTTTCTTTGATGCAGTTCCTTGCAGCATTTTGACAAACAAGGAATGAACAGCTTATCTTATAAAGATTTATAGCCCATAGCTTCTGTAGTCTTGTGAAAGAAGACATCTGCTGTGCAAATGGCAAGGTTAAAGTGATTGTGTATGAAGTAAATACAAACTTCAGCTAGTATTTCATTCTGAAAACCAGTTTAGGCAATACTCAGATAACTTTAAATGGAAGCTCTTTCATAAACCTGACCCTTCCGTGAAGTTTTGTCACATTCAAGGTCATATATATATATATATATATATATATATATATATATATATGCTTTCCGTGAGTTTTTCCTCACAACCAATTCAAATTTGTAGACACTTCCCCCTCCCTTCTTACAAGAAGATACTAGCTTTTAAAAAATTCCAACACTGCTTTTAATATAGCAGTTGTGATATTTGGTTCATCATTACAGGTTGGCCTCTGTTGTCGATTTGTTTAGAGTGCGTCATCTAACCCATTAAAACCCCAAGTCAAAAGCTGTTCATTCTACATTGATTAATGTACTGTACATATCTGAAATTGCTTAGTCTGCTAACTTTGTTTACTTTTTCATCTTTCTAAACAATCAAATGAAGCATCTCTGAAGACACCTGATTGATGCCGTCAGCACTGTACTGATATTAGAGTTTTCCAGCAGATGTTCAGAGCACAGCAGCCACACCAATAGTATTTTCCAATTGTTAACTTTAAAGGGCTTGATTGGAGTATTTCCTCTTTCTTAAGCAGAGAGGTGCAACTGGGTTCTGTGTCTCTCCCCCTACTGTGTAGCTTCATATTCACAGACAGAAGAATAAAATGGTAGAGTCTTGATGTAAAATGGGTTATACCACTTCTGACTGGAGAGGATTTCATTTTTTTGTGTGTGTACATCCTGGGCATTTTTAGTTATACAGTATTTTCTTTCTCTTTGGCGATCACTCGTAGCCAAGCAAGATTGTCTTCCATGAACTTGGTCTTAACAGTGAGTCCATAAGTGACTGTGCAGGCCAATTCTGAATCCACACGTCCTTCCACAGTGGGGATATAGATTTCCGGGCAGGAGTTGAACATGGTGAGGGTTTGCCAAGTGTGCCTTCCTCTTAGCATGTTTCTCCTTATTGCCCTGAGTTTATGCTCCTTCAAAGTCCATGACACCTTTAGTAAAAGCTGTTCTCCAACTGGAGCGCTTGCTCTAATTGGATCCATTCTAAAATAAATCCAGAGGTTCTAAACTTAGAAGCCCTGATAATTGATTCCTTTAGGAACATAGGAAGCAGCCTTATTCAGAATCAGTATTGTCCACCCTGACCTGTGGTTCTCCAGGATTTAAACAGGGGACTTCTCCAACCTTATTTGCAGATAGCGGATATTAAAGCTGACTCCTGTGAGCATGGCAGATGCTCTACTGCTGAGTTATGGCCCTTCTCCACTTCATATTTGTAGCACAGATGCGCACAGGGATACATGGGTGTCCATCACACCTGCCTTCAATCAGTTCATGCAAGTCTCATTTTTTTCTACACATGATTATATCAGGACGCAACTTGTGGTGACATCAAGCAGATAACAGCTGCAGCAGGCTGTGAGGAAAGGTTGAAGAAAATGGGTAGGTTCAGCATACAGAAGAGAAAACAGAGGGGAAATCATGATGGCACTAAGGATGTCACATAGAAGAAGGCAAAGTCTGCTGCCTCAGAGGGAAGGACTAGATTTAATGGGTGTAAATTACAGGATGGTAGACCACCATTTAACTTTAGTAGACACTACTTTGTGGTAAGAGTACATTTCAACGCTAGTACCAATGTTTGTGCTTTGGGGCTGTCCCTCACTGGAAGTCTTCAAACAGAGGTTGGACTTCTATCCATTGGAGATGCTGTAGCTCCGGGTTTCTTGAATGAGCAGAGGGTTGGCCTCTATGCTCCTCCAACTCTATGGTCCTGTGCCCCCATGATTCCAACTCTGTTTGGCCCCCCAGCTCTATGATTCTATTACTGTTCTCATATAACATTTCTCTCATACTTGCAGATGTTGCTGGAAAGATCGTTAAATGGAATTTTATAGAACACACTTGTATTTCATTGGTTCATTATTTCCCCCATTTATCTCTTGCTATTACTTTACTGTTTTGCTCTGATTTCTTCCATTACATATCCAAAACTTTAATCTATGGCTCATCTAATTTGCATGTTCTTGGTATATTGGTTGATTCAGAACCATCACAAATCATTATGAAGTGGATAATATCCACTTTCATGCTTGATGGATGATTAAAACTACCAAGCAAATGTCTCTTTAATATTGTGGTTTGAGAGATATAATGAAGGTGCAAAATGGTCTCCTTCACTCTTTGAGGCATTTTAGAATACTGATAGCTTCCCCCCCATAAAATTAAGTGTCATTTGAAATAAGCTTTTATGAAATAATATACCACATTCCCTTTGCCCAAAGGTGCCAGCCCAGGTTAGAGTTTGTGTTGTGTATATTCTACCAAGCACAAGGCAAGATGGTAATTGAGTTCTGTGGTGGAAAGGTGACTGTCTACTTTAGTCACCCATCTGGGATAGCTGGGTGAGTAGAGCATGTGACTCTTAATCTCAGGGTCATGGGTTTGACCCCCGTATTGGGCAAAATATTCCTGCATTGCAGGTGGTTATTGTAGCCTGAAGAGAACCCCTGAAGAACACAGTCCATGTTGCAAAGCTTGTGAAATACAGTACACACAACCCTGGTCTTGCAAGGCCTAAGGTGCTAGAGTGGGGATAGGGAACTGTTGGTCCCCAGTGCCGGATTTATGTATAGGCTAAGTAGGCTAAAGCCTGGGGCCTCTAAATCTAGGGGGCCTCACCAGCCTGCCCGCTCCCCAGTGCCGCAGTCTCCCCTCTCCCAAAATTGCAAACCCAAGACTTCATGCCAGGGCAGGGCAACTCAGGCCTCTAAATCTAGGGGGCCTCACCAGCCTTCCCTCTCCCCAGTGCTGCAGTCTCCCCTGTCCCAAAATTTCAAACCCAATGCTTCATGCAAGGGCAGGGCAACTAAGGCCCAGCAATTATGAGACTCAGTGGTGCCCAATTTGAAGCAGTGGGGCACAACTTGATTTTTTTTTTTTGTAGGGCCCCAGTTCACAGCCAAAGTCTGCAAAATCTTATAGATATAAATAAAATCCATCTAGATTGCCCTGGTGTGGGCCCCCCTCAGGAGTGGCATGTGGGGCCCAATTTGGCCAAATTGCTCCAATTGCCTTAAGGTCAGCCCTGATGAGACTGTGCAGGGGTTGGACTGACAAGCCCTGCACCTTCTAAGCCCCTGGTGTCACTATTCAGAGTACAGATTCAAGGACTTGTTATGGAAATAAGGGGGGGGGGCTTATTGGAAATCAGTTTTGTCAACTGTCCCTCCCCCAAACCCCGAGACAATGAGCCCAGCCACCTTTTATTCACAGTCACATAAGTACTACACTACAGCATGGCCATAAACCTGTACGTTCAACTGCTGAAATATACACCCAATGTGTAGCAATGGAGACTTATGTTACTGCTTTATGAATGAACACTGTGTTTTATGAATGGACTCTGTATTTTGTGAATTACCTAAGAGCCACCAATAGGGTGCTCTAGAATCTGACAGCTAACCAATTGGGTACTACCAAACAGCGACCCCCTATTGCTGAAAGCAGGTAACCAGCAGGGAATGCTTCAGCTCAGCCTTTGTACTGTTGACTGAACACCCCCTGCTGTGCAGATAATGGAGAAAGCTCATAAATTGTATCCCTTCTGGCATCCTAGCCAACTCTATTATGCTGGTGTAAACCCTGGTGCACCAGAAGCCCAGAACAGCAGCGAATAAAATCCACTCATACGTCAACGACTGATAAGATTTGTCAATCAGTGCTTCCAAAGTCTTCCTAAATTATAAAACTCCAAAATACAGGCCAAAAGAGAACAGGTCTGGGAAGAGCAAGGCATACAATGTGCACCACCAGTGAAAAGGCCCTGCTCTGTGTAGCTCCTGCCCTGTCATTTGATAGTGTGCCCACTTGCCCTCCTTCTTGACATGGAATGCTCTCGATTGGAGTCTCCAGGTCCGGTGCAAAGAAGGGAGAGCAGTGACCTTGAAGTTCCCAACAGCTGTTAATCAAGCAAGCAAGTACACAGGTCACCTTTGTAACAGTCAGGATGCCTATGTCTTGTTTTTGTATGATCTTGTTTGTTCTCAGTAACCAAAATTATATAATCAAAATATACATGCAGAAAAGTTGTTTTCCTTCATTTGCAAGGAGTCGTACAAAACAAAGTGGCACTAATAAAGTTCTAGGGTAGCAACAGAAAACATACTAAAAATGCTTTTGCAGTTCATCAAAACTATCCAGCAATATCAAGTTATAGGAAAACTGGTGCTATTAACAGTAATCCTTCTAGTTGGTTAATTGGTTCGGCAACTTCCATGCACATGACTGTGATGCTAATTATTTCCCCAAAGAGTTAAATGATAACTAATCAGAGGCAGCTACAGTTGCAAATGGCAACAAAATATATGTGAAAGGAAGAGGAGCAGGTTTGTTCAAGTGTGTTGCAGGTAGAAATACTGTTTGTAATGAAGTGAGAGCAGTAGTTTACTTGCTCAAATTAACAAATAAGAAAGCTTTGAGAATTTAAATTCTAGATTATAATTGATTGCTTAATTGAGAAGGGGATTGTAACAAAAACACTGGGGCCTAATTTGAATAGTAGAGTGCCTGGTATCTGGTAGGCAATCTCATTCTTTATTTCCACACTGTGGCTGCAGACCAAATCACCTGTCAGGAGAGTTGTGAGGGTCAGGTGAGGGTCAGATGCCTTGTCAATCCCAGCAGGTATTTAAGAGGCCTTCGCCCTGGCCTATCCCCCAACATTTCTATTATTATTATTATTATTATTATTATTATTATTATTATTATTATTATTACTACTACTACTACTATTATTATTCTATTTATAGTCCACCCATCTGACTAGGTTACCCCAGCCACCCTGGGTGGCTTCCAACACACACACACACACACACACACACACACACACACACAAATTATAAAACATTAAACATAAAAACTTTCCCATACAGGGCTGTCTTCAGATGGCTTGGGAGTCAGGTAACTCCATGTGATGGCCTGGGATTCAGACTCAGATGCTGAACCTGAGGGATCCCAGCCTGCACAGGATTTCCCGCCTCCAGAACCAGCAGAGCCGGGGCTAGGGCTTGAGTCTGAAGGGTCCTCACCTGTGCTGGATCCTCAGGTGCAGGCATCTGCTGAGTCTGCTCTGGCTCCTGATGGGATGGAAGACCCATTGCCTGCAGGTGTTCCACTCTCAGCCCTGTCAGGGGAAGCTGAGGTTGCCTCTGGGTCCGGTAACCCTCCAGCCTCTCCTGAGCTGCAGAGGCTCAGGGCAGAGAGGCAAAGGGAATTAAGTTCCCGCAGGAGGAGTGCTCGCCTCCAGGCCAGGAGAGGTGAGCCACCGGAGGATCGGGGCTGCCCTATGCTTCAGGGCAGATAAAAGCCGGCCAGCCCCAGCCCCAAGTTGCAGCAGCAACATTGTTGGTGACCAGTTCCTGCTTGAATCACATCCTGCTTTCCTGCCTGAGCTCCTGACCCGCCCTGGTTCCCTGCCTGCATACCTGTTCCTGACTTCGACCGACTCCCTGCCCTGCACCCAGTTTCAGCTACTACGGACTGCCTCTACGTTGCACCTTTGACCACAGACCGGACTTGGACTTCGCCTCTTGGGTAACCCACGGGACCAGCACACTCCATAACCCCCAACATTTCTCCAATGGAAATAAAGACATCCTACCGAAAAGCAAGACATTCTGGGATCAAATCAGAAACTAGGGTGGCATCTATAAATCCAGGGCTGTCCTTGGAAAAAAGGGTCACTTGGAGGGTCTGCCACAGGTGTGAGTGGAGAGTGGCCAGAAGGATTGCCACTGCAGTGCTGTTAAAACACAAAGTGATATATTTGGTTTGGGAGTAGGGACCCCTATTTCACACTCATGGTTTAGGCCCGCTTGAACCAAGTAGCCACGGCAAGTTGCCTTCGGTTTTTGCTCCCTTCCGAAACCTGCCAGTGTTTGTCTCGAGCGCATGGTCCGGGAACCCCTCTGTGCATTGAAATGAAATGTCAGCATGGTGTCATTCCGATATGTCAAGTGCTAAACTAGCGCTGGGATACTGTTTCCTAAGATACGGCATGAGAACAACATCATTTCATTACAGGTGTATAGGGACTCCTTAACCATGACATTATGTCTCCGCTACACTATAAGCTGACAGCAGCAATGCAGCTTGTTGCAAATCTGCAGAGACACCACAGAAGCATTCGGAGCTGCTGTTAGAATGCAAATTTACAGTGGCTGTAACTACAATAGGAGGAAAGAGGGTTGCTATCCCATTCCCAGCTTCCCGAATCCACACCTTTCATTCACTTCTATGATTCCTCTTAGGTAGTACAGTGGTACCTTGAATGCTTGAAGGGCAAAGACTTGATCTCTGCCAACTCAGAAGTCAGGGCTAGATCTCATGGGCTAATATTGCAGGAGGGTAGATTTTGGTAGAACATCAAGACAAATGCCTTAATGGTAACAGGAGTTCAATGACAGAAGCAACTACCTGCGTGTTTGTAGAGGAAGGTTATTGCCTGGAATGGACCAATCACGTGGTGAATTGAGACAATTTCACCACATCAGACAGTGAGGCAAACATACATATGTTTTGGAGGAAGACGAATTGCAGCAGAAGGGAAACAGTGCTGCATGGGATTAATACAGGGCAGAACAGAAAATGACACTTGCTTCCATTCCTAGCTGTAGCCAATGCTTGTTCTTGGTTTAACACTCATGGTTTGTTTGGGGAGAAAACCACCAACCTGGGTTTACACATCACGCGAAACCAAACTATGCTTTAGATACGAGGAGCATAGCAGCAGCTTCTGGTCTCTTCCTTCAAGGATGTTTGCTTTCTGTAAACTGGGAGAGATGTATGCTGGATTTGCCTTATCCTGAAAATCCAGAAAGAAAAGTTGTTGAGCTTTTTAAAGTTTTGACCAAAGTTGTTGAGCTTTTTATGGAAAAACAGCACTGCCATAAATGGACATTTTCCTGGACATTTGTCCGATTTTCACCCGGACACTGCTGCTGGCCACCGCATTCCAGATACGCCCAGGAAAATCTGGGCATATGGCAACCCTACTTAAAGCCCCACTGCCATCATAGGATTGCATCCAAATTCATTACTTTTGTTTGATGCTTACAGTTATTGTGGACGATAGAGAAACAAAACAAATCAAATGCTGTGATTGCCTGTCACCAATTGCTTCTCTTAGTGCTCCTTTGGAAACAACTTCAGATATGACACCGTATTAATGCTTCTTATTTAAATTGCTTGGAGACTCTTTTCAAATCCAATTGTCGTGTAATTCAGCTCACATCATTTGGCAGCGGTTGCCATTAAACTTTCCCAAGAAGGGTGCCCTTGTGGATTATTCCAAATTCCCAGTGCCCTCCCCCAGTTTATTTACAAAAGACGCCCCCCATCAAGGTGAACCCACAGCAAAGTTGAACGTTTTTGGTGGTCAGTATTGACTCTCCACAGTCTTTGTTGAGCACAGTGAAGGGTACTTAAAAATGCCTAGTGCTTTGCTTTGCTTGCGAGATTCCACTTAATGAGCTAGCCAAGTTAATAATTCTTGCTGGGTTTTTTTTTATTTGTCAAGAGTTCAATATTTTCCTGATATGAGGTTTGCTGCTTCATCGTGCCTTAAATGGCAGTTTCTAATTAATGGCACTTGAATGCGTTCTTCCCCCCTTGCCCCCCGGCCCCAAATTCATACAACAGGCTTGGTTACAATTTATAAATGATTTTAAAAGTATAATTAACATCCATCGTTACAAGATATATGCAAACAGATATGCAAATATGGAAATAAATATGCACACATATAAAATGCTGTTGGATTAAGTAGTCCTTAACATTTTTAATGAAATCAATATTTTATGCATATTTTTTCTCTCGCAACTTTAAGTACTTTTGACTCATCAGGTATCAGATTTAGGATCACATTGGAAAATTACAGCACTGTTTGCCAACCCACATGTCAGTTAGTGAAGTTGCTTTGTGCAGGGGGAGGGAGAGATGTAATTGAAATTGCCGAGACAATGGCTCACTTTTGGCATAATGCTAAACCATAGTTTAGAATTAGGGAAACAAACTTGTTCAAGCTTGGACATGAGCACTCCCACTTCTTCCTCTAATGTCACTACAACAAACTATAGTTTGCTGTTATATTCGAGCCAGGAACTGTGTTTAGTTTAAACTATGGTTTATTGAAGGAAGCCAGCATCAGAAACCATGGTCTGAACCTGGCTTGTTTCAATAAGTTATTTAAAAAAACAACTAAGCACAGTTTGGCCTACTTAGGATGCAAGAACAAATTTCTTATCTTTCTCTCATGGTCATGGTCATGTTGGAGGATAAAGGGAGAAGCACAAGCAGGGTCATTTCTGTGACACTAAACTATGGCTTACCATCATGCCTGAGCTGAGTCTGCATGTGCAGGTATTGTTGTTTAAGTTTGCTAGTTTTCCCCCTGTGGCAACTTCTCCTTTTACAGGGTTAAGCACTTATTTCTTTTGAATTTCACCTCACCACGTTAAACCATTCTCTACTTTATCCTTCAAATCATTCTGTTATTGGATTCTTCCTGTGTGGTTCCTGTTCTTCCAATTCAGTAGCCGTCCATAAAATGTGATCTCTGCTGGGGAAATTGGATAAACCATAGGAACAAATATAAGGGGGGAAAGTATGGGGTAAATATATATATATATATTATCTGGAAAGCTGCTTGGATTTCAAGTGTCTTCAGTTATTCTGGGAGAAATGCCCCCTGAAAATCTCAGTCTGTGTTACTGCAGTGAGTGTGATGAATATTTTGCTGTCATAATTATATTTCTCCCTTGGCAGATGCAGGAGGACTCAATGGCATCTCCATGGTCAATTGATTCTTAACATGACTGAACGTCAATAGCATTTAGATTTTATAAGGGTACCTGATGGGATGTCTGTGCCCACATAGCCTATCCTGAATTTTCTTTAACTTTACAGAATTTGGTACTGTTGCTTCACATTCCCATGTAAAACTTCGTTACTCTCAGCACAGATCTAGCACAGATAGCCTTCTGATCATTCTGTGAAATGGCATATGCTTGATGGTTGGCATCTGTCTGTCTTGGGAGACAATGGAAGAGTGAGCCTCTGTGGGTGAAGTCAAACAGCTCGTGCCGCGGCTGTAGAGACCGATACAGGAGAGACATGTTTTGTTGCAGATGGGGCAGATGAAGGTGTCTGGTTGTGCTGCTGCAGATGCACCATGGCGTTTCTTCTCTCTGTGGTCATTCCTCCTCTGGCCACTGCTGTGGATATACAACCTGACTGATTTATCTCAAGGCGCTGTGGTTATCTGCAAGGGATTCCCACATGGCGGGGTTAATATCGCCAGCCTCCGTGGTATAGTGGTTAAGAGCGGTGGACTCATAATCTGCTGAACCGGGTTCACGTCTCCGCTCCTCCACATGCAGCTGCTGGGTGACCTTGGGCCAGTCACACTTCTTTGAAGTCTCTCAGCCCCACTCACCTCACAGAGTGTTTGTTGTGGGGGAGGAAGGGAAAGGAGAATGTTAGCCGCTTTGAGACTGCTTCGGGTAGTGATAAAGCGAGATATCAAATCCAAACTGCTCTTCTTCTTCTTCTTCTTCTTCTTCTTCTTCTTCTTCTTCTTCTTCATGTTTTGACATCTTTGTAACACAGAGTTGGTTTGCCAACGGTCCTGGTGCCTGAAGCCAGCTCCCCGTAGAGCATGTCCTTGGGGATCCTGCCATCTTCCATTCTGTCGCCATGGTAAAGCCAACATAGATGTTGCTGAGACAGGAGTGGGAACAAGCTGGGAATGTGGGCTTGGCAGAGCACATCTTTGAGACTCTGTCCTGCCATGTGATGCCCCAAATCTTCATGACACAGTGCACGTGGAAGGCATTGAGGCATTGTTCCTGATAGGTGTAAGTTGCCCATGTCTCACTACCATAAAGCAGTGGGTTCAACACATCATTCAATGTACAGGAGCTGGCTGGGCTGACAGTAGAACCTTATTTTCGGAAAGTGTCCTCTGCTGCACATGAGGATGCATACTAATTATGGAGGTGCAGGAAACTCTATGTTGTGCACAGAGCTCAGCCTTCAAACAGAGGGTTGCCGCCAAGGGTTCTGCTGTCTGAGGGGGTTAGCTCACTCTGCCTAATGGTAGGGCAAGCCCTGGGGATCTAGAAGGACCAGCTGCCACCCCTGTGGTCTGCTGGCTTAGAAACAGGGAAAGCATAGGAGAACGATTTCTGTAGAAGCCCTGTGAAAAGTGAGCGAACAAAAACGATAATGTCAGAACAAACATCTAGTCTAGAAGCATCAAGTGATAGATGTATATGAGGCTGAAGATGTATTATGTGCCCCCTAAGTGACATGTAGTCATACCCTCCGGCATTTCTCCAGTGGAAATAGGGACGTCCTAAGGGAACGCATTCTGGGATCAAATCAGAAACCAGGACAGCTTCTGTAAATCTGGAACTGTCCCTGGAAAATTAGGACACTTGGAGGGTCTGAGATGGGTGTCCCTGCTGTAAGGGGGAACCCACCACAGGGCATTCTGCCAAGGGACCCTCAAACTTGGCTCTGATGAAGGAATGGCCTATATGACATCTTCCTTATGTTGCAGACTACAATATACTCTTGATCGTTGCTCATGCTGGCTGGGGCTAATGAGAGATGTAGTTCAATGGCCTAGGAAGAGTACCATGTTGGCACCCCCTGATCTAATATTTATGCATAGAAAACCTATATGTCAGGGAATGTGCTAAGGCAATAAACCAGGGCTATCCCTGGAAACCATGACTATCCTAGGACAGATCCTGAAGTTGAGGCTCCAGTACTTTGGCCACCTCATGAGAAGAGAAGACTCCCTGGAAAAGACCCTAATGTTGGGAAAGATGGAGGGCACAAGAAGAAGGGGACGACAGAGGATGAGATGGTTGGACAGTGTTCTCGAAGCTACTAACATGAGTTTGGCCAAACTGCGGGAGGCAGTGGAGCATAGGCGTGCCTGGCGTGCTCTGGTCCATGGGGTCACGAAGAGTCGGACACGACTGAACGACTGAACAACAACAAATCCCTGGAAAATAAGGACACTTGGAGGGTCTGTGTAGTTTCTATTCTGTCCTGCAGGCACTGTGAAACTGTAAATGATGCACATTGCGATGTATCAATAATCTGTTTTCATTGTTATTTATTCAATGCGTACCCCACCCTTCCTCCTGAAGGAGGCCAGAGGCTGTGTCCTTATGTTAATTCTGTGACAAAGCTGTGTTGTACTCTGGCTCCAGTTAAGTACCAAGAATGCTGTGGTGTTCATTGAGCGTTGAGACCTTAAGTAAGACTGTTCTCCAATGGGATGCAGATGAAGGCCATAAGGATCTGATTCTGTGCACATTTACTTGGCAGTAGGCTCCACTGAACTCGGTGGGACTTAGTTTGGAGTAAGCATGCTTAAGAATGTGCTATGCAGTTCTAAATGCTAGCCTGGTAACCCTCCCTTGTTATGCGAATTAAACCCCAGAAATAACTGTTATTATCGGTCTAACACTTCCCACATGCGCACAAAGGTTTTCCAGAACCAACTTGTTTCCGCCAAAATTGCTGATTGTCTCAGTGGTTTGTGTTAGCCGCACTTGATTTAACAACGGCTGCATTTGGAACCAGAAATTGGCCTATTGTCGCTAATTTATTCCTTCGTCCAAAAAGCTTGCTATCCTTCTGAAATAAATGCATGTGCAATATGCTCCGATTCCTGGAAGCCGCTGAAATATTGTACATCAAATTGCAATGTGAATTATACAGATTTATTTGTCCTTGCAGGTGCAGAGCGACTCCGACCCTGTTTCAAAGCAGACAGCCCAATAATTAAAACGCAGAGATTTTGCTTATTTGCTGCTATGCTACAGGTATAGTTGGCAAAACAATACAGCTGTTCTCCCAGAGCATCTGGGTAGGTTTCCCCATTTACCCTATAATTGGATGCAAAAAGGACCTATTGCACTTAGCCAAATGTCACTCAGAGCTAGGCAAATCCCTCTACTTTCCTGCCAAATAACCTTTATTATTAAAAGACCGCGACTTCACAATCAATCTGTTCCATATGCCTTTTATTCTCCCAACATATTTCAGGGGTGTTTTCTCTCTCTCCCCCCCCCCCCACTCTTTCCTAGTGTTTTATTTCAGTGAGCTGGGTTTCATTTCAGCAGATTGGGCAATCTCCACTTTTCATTCTATCATAATTGTTTTGTGAATTGTCTCAAATTCTCCAATGGATTTATGACAATCTTAAAATTGACAATGGCCTCTTAATTGCACAGGGCCGTGTGAGTCACAAAACCCTTGCTTGACCGATTTTCGTTCCCCTCACTTGCGTTGGAGCAGCCCTTAAAAAGGGGAAAAGAGAAAGGTTGGCAGAGCTGAAACGCATATACATTAAGCCATTTTCTTCTTGTTTCCTCTCCCCTCTGCCCCACAATTCTCATTTGGAAAGCAATCAGAAGCTTTTTGACAGGCTGACGTGCTACTAGTCACAATTAAAAAACAACCCCCCCCCCACACAAAAACCAGCAAACCCGGGGAAAATATGATTTTTCATTGTGCGAAAGTAGGGGGTTGTTGCTTTCAGACAGCAGGAGGAACAGCCAGCTGGACCATATATTAGGATTCCAAATTATAATTAGCTCACTTCTATGGAAATATGTTATCCACAAGTATATTGCTTTTTGCCAAATCCCGGTCAGTTCCTGGATGGTGTGAATTTAATTTCCATTGCAAAGGGAGTCCATTAGATACTGGATATCACACAAACGACTTTTTCTGGGCTTCAAAATGTTGTGGATTTTGGAACAGAGTGCCATCAGTTCCTCCTTTGCATTACAAGGTGTTTCCATATCTATGAAGAAAAGGGTAGTATAGAAATAGCAAAAATAGCCAGCGAGAAAGAGGGTTTCTTCTTTTTTAGGAGCAAAAGTTAGCAGACTCACATGCCCCCTTCTCTCTCTCTCTCTCTCTCTCTCTCTCTCTCCAGATTTCTGTGCTTCATTTGTTCTAAACCACAGCTTCCCATTTCTTCTGAACTCAGGAAACTGGGGTTTAGAAGAGACAAGGAACAGAAGCTTTAAATCTCCTCCCTTTGTGTGGAAGGAGAAAAGGGGATCCCATGAGCCCAAAGCTCCTTCCAGCTTGCTCTAATAACAACAAACCTTGATGGTTTTTTGTTGTATCTGAATGAGACCAGAGAGAACAGGCCTCAGTATCACCACACAAAACTCTGTAGTAGCTGCTAGGGCCCTCACATGTGCTGACCACAACCTGGGGCCCCCCTGCGCCAGGGAGCTGTGTCTGTGAGACGCTTTCTTTAATTTCCCACCACACCTCTGACTTGGCATTGCTTTGAGGCACTGTGGCGCATTAAAATGGCTGCTTGAAGTTGCCAGCCCAGAAGCTCCCAAGTGTCCCTATTTTCCAGGGATGTCCCTGATTTAGAGAAGCTGCCCCGGTTTCTGATTTGATCCCGGAATGTCCTGCTTTTTCTTAAGACGTCCCTGTTTTCATCGGATAAATGTTGGAGGGTATAGAGTTATCCAAGCCCTGAGCTGACTGAAAGCAACCCTGTATAGGGAAGTGGGTTTTTTTTAAAAAAATGTTTAATGTTTTTATATATGTTGGATGCCGTTCAGAGTAGCCGGGGCAACCCAATAAGATGTGTGGGATACATAGCTGTCAACCTTCCCCTTTCTTTTTCGGGAAATTCCCCTATCAGTACTGTAGTCTATAGTATAGTACTGATAGGGGAATTTCCCGCAAAAAAGGGAAGGTTGACAGCTATGGTGGGATATAAATAGTAAAATTATCATTATGGAATAGGAATTCCCTATTTTCACTGGAGAAATGTTGGAGAGTATGCCAGCCATCAGGACCGGCGCTAGGGCTTCTTGCGCCCTAGGCGAACCACCTTCTGCCCCCCGCCAAAGCCTGCTTTAGCGGCAGGTGGGGGTGGTGGAGAGGCAAGCAGCAGTTTCTCCACTGTAGCGGAGAAGCTGCTGCTTGCCCGTCCCGCCGCCCGCCCCCCACCAAAGCCTGCTTTAGCGGGAGCTGGGGTGGTGGTGTAGAGGGCAAGCAGCACCTTTCTGCTACAGCAGAGAAGCTGCTGCTAGCTCCAGGGCCGTCTCAGGCACATCTGCCGTCGTGGTGTTGCGATCCTTTTGGTGCCCCCATGCGTCTGGGGGAGAGCGCGGGCAGCGCAAGGACCCGGCCGCCCATGGGGGCGGGGGGAGGCCACCGGAGGGGCCGCCCGGCTTCCCCCGCTCGCTGCGCTCGAAGATGGGGCTGGGCGGCCGGCTCGCAGCCCGCCTGGAAGCAGCATGGGTGGCAGCAACTGTGCCGCCGGCGCGTGAGTGCCCGCCCACCCGCCCATGGGGGCGGCTTGGAGAGTGGGCGCCCGGTATGCCGGCGGGTTCGCAGGGGCGCCCCTGGGGGGGGCGGTGCCCTGGCGCGGCGCACCACCAGCCCCAATGGACGAGACGGGGCTGGCAAGCCCGTCCCGCCCAAGCCTGGCCAGCGCCTCCTCCATTTTGGCGTCCTAGGCAATTGCCTGGTTCGCCTAAATGGATGCGCCGGCCCTGCCAGTCATTGCAGCTAAGTAAGCCCATGGCTGAGAGGGGTGGTCGTGGACATAGGTAAGGGCTCACCAGAGAACACCTTGCTGAGTGCCCCCCTCAATGCTCTTGTTAGCCCCGAGAAAAAGCAACAACAGTCTTTATACTACAGACAAAGTGCTCCGAGGTTTCACTGAAGAACCGAATGCTATCTTGACAGTCAGGAAGAAGAAGAAGAGAAGAGTTTGGATTTGATATCTCGCTTTATCACTACCCGAAGCAGTCTCAAAGCGGCTAACATTCTCCTTTCCCTTCCTCCCCCACAACAAACACTCTGTGAGGTGAGTGGGGCTGAGAGACTTCAAAGAAGTGTGACTACCTCAATGTCACCCAGCAGCTGCATGTGGAGGAGTGGATATGCAAACCCGGTTCACCAGATTACAAGTCTACCACTGTTAACTACTACACCACACTGGAAGAACTTTGGGGAAAGAAGGAATTATAATTTTATGGATGAGCAGGTATGAACAAATGAAATGAAATTGCAGCTGGAGTGAGTTAATACATGATTGCCCGAGGCGGAGAACAAGATGCCCCCCCGTTCCACCAATTTCACATACGGAAGTGAATTGGAACATCAGTTGAATTCAGTGTTGGTAATGAGACAGCATCCTCCCCGCAGGTACAACATTGCCCTCCAGCGCCTCACCACCACTCCCCGCCCCCCAGCACCTGCCTCTTGAGACAGTTGCCTCATTTTGCCTAATTGTAGGGGATGGCCCCGATGATTATTCTCTAATTACTAGCAAAATACCCATCCTAGTGGGTAGGCTGGAGGTGGCAGTGGTGCAGGGTTTCTTCTCACTGTGTCCTATAGCAATATTAATTGTCAGTACTAAATAAACTAGGGTTGCCATATGTCTGGAATTTTCCAGACATAGCTGGGATTCGGCCATTGGTAACTGCGTCTGGGTGGAAAGTGCTGAAAGTTCTGGGAAAATCCAGATGTATGGGAAGCTTCTACAAAGACTCAATAACTTTTTTGTGTCCCGACAGATTTTCCCTTTTTGAAATATAGCAACCCTAAACAGTGGCGGAGGGAGGGGGTGCGGTAAGGGTGGGCCGCCCCAGGTATCACCACTGAGGGGGGTGACAAACTGGAAAAAAATAAGTATTTAAAAAATTAACTTATTGAAGCTTCTCTCCGAGAGATGGGCGGAACTTCCTGGGTCCCAGATGCCACCCTCCTTGCCTTGGGACCTTCAACCCGCCCCCAACCCAGCTGGCCAATCGGCTGCGGGCTGGGGGCGGGGCGAAGGCAAGGCAAGGCAAGGGCTGATGCTGCTGAGGCCGAATTCCCGATGCTGCTGAGGCTGACTTCCTTATTCTGCTGCCAGAAGTGGTTGGGTTTTTTGGGCCACTGCAGTGGCCTGCAGAGGCCGCCCACTGAGGCAAAGGCTGCCTGCAGAGGCCACAGGGGCTGAGGCCACCTGAGGCAGCCTGCGGAGGCCAAGGCAGCTGCCAACAGCTGTTGGGTTCTGGGATGTGCGGGTGCCGCAGACGACCTCCTGGGCCACTAAGCCAAAGCTGCTTAGGCTCACAATGTTCAGTAAATAAACCAAAAAGCAACACTTGCGACTGTATCTTATTTTCCCCTCTTAATAATTTCAATGTGGGGGGAGGGGGAGGTGACAAGAAATTTTCTGCACCGGGTACCACCTGACCTTGCTACACCACTGATCCTAAAATTAACACATGGAATAAACTGAAGGAGTTCCCTTAGGGCACCTCCTGGGGCCTAGTTCTCAGTCAATCCTAGGTCTGGACTGCACCAAATCAGGATGCTCATATGCTTGAATGCTTCTCCATACAAAACATTCTTTCCACATAGAGTACTAGATACTGGGGAGAAAGTTTATTGCCTAAGCACATTCCCTGACATGTAGGTTTTCTATCTGTAAAGATTAGATCAGGGGGCGCCAACATGGTACCCTTCCTAGGTCATTGGACTACACCTCTCATTAGCCCCAGCCAGCACGAGCAACGATCAAGGGTATGTTGTAGTCTACAACACCACGAAGATGCCACATAGGCCATTCCTGGATCAGAGCCAGGTTTGAGGGTCCTTCGGCAGAAGGCCCTCTGGAGGGTTTCCCCTTACTGCAGGGACCCCCAACTCAGACCCTCCAAGTGTCCTAATTTTCCAGGGACAGTTCTGGATTTACAGAAGCTGTCCTGGTTTCTGATTTGATCCCGGAATGTCCTGCTTTTACTTAGGATGTCCCTATTTTCTTTGGAGAAATGTTGGAGCGTATGGAATAAGATGTCCCTATTTCCTTCAGAGAAATGTTGGAGCATATGGAATAGGATGTCCCTATTTCCACTGGAGAAATGTTGGGGCATATGGAATAGGATGTCCCTATTTCCACTGGAGAAATGTTGGAGCGTATGGAATAGGATGTCCCTATTTCCACTGGAGAAATGTTGGAGCATATGGAATAGGATGTCCCTATTTCCACTGGAGAAATGTTGGGAGGGTATGCAACTACATGCTTACCTGAGAGGAAGTGGTGGAAAACAGCAGCACTGCTATCAACATCATGTAGCTGTGGAAGAACTATTATTTTAATGTTCTACTGTGTCCCTGGCATAGCATCACTGTGAGACATTGCGGGAAATTCAAGTGGTGACACTTGGACCCAGCTGCCCAACACAATAAATCCAGCTAGTTGGGAGCACAGTGGAGGGCCCTGTGGGAACTCCAGGGTCTCAGCAGTTGCCTGAGTATGTCACGTCCCTGATGTTATGTCTGTTTAGAGCAGGGGTGCCCAACTCCCAAGAGACTGCGATCTGTTCACAGAGTTAAAAACTGGCAGTGATCTACCCCCTTTTTGGGGGTTCAGGTCATAGTTGTTGAGCTTTTTTTTAGGAAGGACATGCCTGGTTTAGAGTATAGTTTGTTTCTTGGGTGATTAAAAATGAACTGAGGAAAAGGCAGGGAGGGAGATGTTTTCCTGCCTGGGGGGGGGGGGGGGGTTGGCCCTCCTGCCTTGCCATACCAGGAAGTACCTGAGTCAGCTCATTCTGTACTTTCAGTTTCATTTTCGTATTGAAAAGAAGTTGGCTGCTTGGCTTCCCCCCCCCCAGAAACCTGAAGTTCACGTTGGTGATACATCATCTGCACAGCCTCCTCTTAATGCTACATTTCACCTGATGGATGGACCTGATGGGTGGGCACTAGGGAAAGGGTCTTTTTGGTGGTGGTACTGGTTACTGAATTATCTCCCCAGAGAAATCCAACAGTCCCCTTTTCTCCCTGTTTTTTAAATACAATGTTTGGAAACATTTTTATCCTGGAATTTATCTCACGACTGACTCTCCTGTTTTATTGAGGGACCATTGGGGGGTGGGTGGGTTAACGCTGCTGTGTGGTTTTAATTGCTGTTGTTTGTATGTAGCGCCAGTGGAAAATTTGTTAGAAAGGTGGCGTAATAGTCATTTTAATAGATGCTTTTGGGGGGGAAGCGCCTGAGATAATTGATGCAAACCCCTTCATCGTGCAATACATGCGTCATCAAAACCAAGTTCTATTGAGTTCAGTGTAGGTGACCTCCAGGAAAGCAGGATTGCAGCATCTTTCAGTGGCAAATCAATATGTAAATGCTAAGTATTATTACTATTAAGGCTTATTCCATAGCTTATTCTTGGTCTGCAAAGTCCCATGTGGGATCTGCATTTACAGACAATACACTTATGGGTTGGCACAGCTTTGGATTTGGGGGCCTGCAACATGTGGTCAGTGATCAACATTTGGCACAAGTGTCTGTTTCCCTCCCCTATCTCTTGCACGCTAATAAGTCATTTCCTTGATGCAGGGGCTTTTAATATATGATTTATTTTTTTTAATTTGCTTTGATTATCTGCTTAATTTCATTGCATCAAGACTATTAAAAAACATACTGGGCCAACTTTTGTTAACTCCGTGGATGGCAATGAAATTGCACGGATGAATCTGTCACCTCAATTTTAAATTTAGCAATTGGTTAGAACCACTCTGCTTAAATCCTGTGTTGTTTTATCCTTGTGTCAGCATTTAATTCCATTTGCATATACTGTATATACTTGAGTATAAGCCTAGTTTTTCAGCACATTTTTTGTGCTGAAAAAGCTGCCCTCGGCTTATACTCGAGTGAGGCGGGCGGTGGGGGCGGCGAGAAAGAAGCCCTTTCTCTCCGCTCGTGCTGCCACCCGCTCTCCCCAGTCAACCATTCCTTAAGAAGTGTACAAGAACAGCAGTTCTTTACTCTCCCCAGGCAGCTTGTTCCATTCCTGAGCTGCTCGCATAAATGCAAACTTGGCAAAGGAAGAAGAGGAAGGAGCAGGCCAAAGGGCTGCTTTCAGGCTGCTCATTCCTCCTCCATAGCAGCAAAGATGAACCGGCTTATACTCAAGTCAATAAGCTTTCCCAGGTTTTTGTAGGAAAATTAGGTGCCTCGGTTTATATTCGGGTCGGCTTATACTCGGGTATATACGGTAAGCCTATTTCCCTTCTCTAAATTTAATTTGTTAGAGTTTGGCCCTCAGCAACAACAACTACAAAAAGTAATTGCATCTCAGTGTTGGGCATCGGTGCCAACACAGCATGTGCTATAAAAGATGCTTCACACACATTTAAAAAATGTAGTCATTAGTGTCATTCTGCCTGGTAACAGGAACGTGATGGCATTAAAATGTGTGATGGGTTTTCTGTACCGAGATGTGCTATACCTTATCACAGAGCGAAACCACTCCTAAGGGACGCATTAAATTATTTAGGGTAGATCCTACATATATATATGTTTGTATCAAAAGCAGGGCAAAACCGCTGGGTAAAGCCAGTCAATTGTCCCACAATGATGAATCGAGACCATGATTAGGTTGGGGCAATGTACTGATCCATCATCCAAAATCACTTTTGAAGTTCACATCGTGATAACAGTTTCATAATATTTGACACCAGGGGTGCCAACTTGAATAAAATATGGGGGTGGGGGTGGAGGTAAGCCCCACCTGCCTAATTGATCATATGATGCAGCACACATACCATTTGAATGGAAATAATAATAATAATAATAATAATAATAATAATAATAATAATAAAGCGATAAAACATCAAACATTTAAAACTTCCCTAAACAGGGCTGCATTCAGATGTCTTCTAAAAGTCAGATAGTTGTTTATTTCCTTGACATCTGATGGGAGGGCATTCCACAGGGCGTGCGCCACTACTGAGAAGACCCTCCGCCTGGTTCACTGTAGCTCAACTTCTCGCAGTGAAGGAGCTGCCAGAAGGCCCTGGTGCTGGACCTCAGTGTCCAGGCAGAACGATGGGGGTGTATGGAAATGCTCCATCAACTTGGGCTTGGCCCCCTCAAATATTTTATTACGGGAGGGGACTGATGAGACCTCAGTCCCTCAGAGTTGGCTCCTATGTTTGACATAGTGATATATCGCAAATAACAATGTGTGTGTGTGTGTGTGTGTGTGTGTGTTTGGTAAGAAATCATGATATGATAAAAACTGTGAAGCTGGTCATCACTTCTCTCATGATTCCTGCTGCCTCTGTTGCCCTGCACTATAAACTAACAGTTGTAACAATATGTTAAAAGTAAGTAAAAATGCATCACTTCTAGACCCCTAAGTAGTAGCAGTTACCTGGATGTTACCCCATTCACCTCTACATAGTTCCATCCTTATTTCAGACATTGTGATATATTGGTTTATTGTGATGTTTAGCTGGAAACCAAATATCGCCCAGCCCTAAGCATAATTGACATGGCAACTGCAGTTGTCATGACCCCAGTTGTGATTTCGATACAGAGGATGAGTCCATGCTGCTCATGCCATTGGCACAGACTTCTTGGGAGAGAGGCCTTGGTTTATTAAAAGAATATGTGCTTTGGATGCAGAAGGTCCCAAGGTCAATCTCCTAGCCTCTCCAGGCCGAGCTGGGAGAGTCAGAAAACACGGAGAACAGCTACGAATCAGCACAGGCAATGCTTAGCTAGATGTACCAATGGTCTGACTTATTATAAGGCTGTTTCCTATGTTCCTAAGACCCAGTACTTGATATTATGCCCAATACTGGAGCTCCCAGTGCCACAGATGGCGCTGTGGGTTAAACCACAGAGCCTAGGGCTTGCTGATCAGAAGGTTGGCAGTTCGAATCCCCGCAACGGGGTGGGCTCGTTGCTCGGTCCCTGCTCCTGCCAACCTAGCAGTTCGAAAGCATGTCAGAGTGCAAATAGATAAATAGGTACCGCTCCAGCGGGAAGGTAAACAGCATTTCTGTGCGCTGCTCTGGTTTGCCAGAAGCGGCTTAGTCATGCTGGCCACATGACCCAGAAGCTGTACACCGGCTCCCTCAGCCAGTAAAGCGAAATGAGTGCCGCAACCCCAGAGTTGTCCGCGACTGGACCTAATGGTCAGGGGTCCCTTTACCTTTTTACTGAAGCTCCCAGACTCCAATAACCAAGTGAACCAGAACCATAGACCCACTTTCCTGAGATGCCAAGTCCTACAGCTCCAGACACCTCTGACCCCTCCAGTGCTACAAGGGCCTGGCTCCCGGTTTGTGGGCTGACACTTTGAGGACCTCAACTTTTTGCACAATGGGGTGCAGTCTGGGAGAGGTAATAAGGACCTGGGGGAGAGAAAACAGTTCAGTTGGAACGGAAACTCTAAAATTGGAAATTGAGGACTGTTCTGGGTTTTTTCTTTTCTTTTTACTCTTTTATCTCTTTTACTCTTTTATCTCCTTCTTTCTTTCTGAGCTACGTCCCTTGATTTTGCCCTCCTTCCGGCACTTCCTCCTACGCCTCACCCTAGTTACAATGGGGGGTGCGCTGCGCTGCGCTGTGCTATGTAGCTGAGCAAGCAGTCTTTGTTTTGCACTTGGCAGTGTTCAAACTTTTGTCTTTATTCAGGCAAATCTCACTAGACCATAGTCTCAGCAAGTGTTATTATTTTTAGTCCAAAACCTAGAAAGTCATGTTGGAAGAAAATGCTTATGTTGTGTTCATCCCTCATATGCTCACAGTCTATAGGAACATTTTGTGTTTGCTTTGAGCATGTGCCAGGATCAGGAGAAAGCGCTGCTGGGTTTGCCTTTGAATGGAGAAGTATCTTAAATAGCCTTTTATAATAGTCTAGTTAGGTATAGAAGTCAAATTAGAGTCCTCCAATGGGTTTCATGCACACTCAGTACAGACCCTCCAAGTGTCCCTATTTTGAAAGGACATCTCTGATTTAGAGAAGCCGCCCCATTTCTGATTTGATCCTGGAATGTCCCGCTTTTCCTTAGGGTGCCCTTATTTTCATTGAAGAAATGTTGGAGGGTGTGGAGTTATCTGACCCCTGAGCCGTCTGAAGGCAATCCTGTATAGGGAAGGTTTCTTTTATTTTTTTAATAATGTTTTATTATGTTTTTATATACAGTGGTACCTCGACTTACGAATTTAATCCGTTCCGAATGCACATTTGTAGGTCGAAAAATTTGTAAGTCAAAAAAAGTGATTTCCCCATAGGAATGCATTGGAAACGAAAAATTTGAAAAAATTCGTAAGTCGAGTAAACCGCATCTAAAATTCGTAAGTCGAGTAAACCCCATCTAAAACCGCCAACGGATGTCCATTCGTAAGTCGAAAAATTCGTATGTCGAGTAATTCGTAAGTCGAGGTACCACTGTATGTTGGAAGCTGCCCAGAGTAGCTGGGGCAACCCAGTAAGATGTGTTGGATATACCGGTAACTAGTAAAATTATCATTATGTGATGGGATGTCCCTATTTTCATCGGAGAAATGTTGGAGGGTATGTGAGTGCATGCCATGTTTATAATAAATCATTTTATTTCAAATATAATTTTATTAACGCTCATCAGGTTCCAACCCCATAATGTGTAATTTCTCTAGCCTTGTTTGAATGCAGAGGTAGGGAACTTATTTTCTGCCTGAGAGCCACGTTCCTTTCCGAGCAACTTTCTGAGGGCCACATGTCAATGATGTGCAGGCCTAGAGGCAAAAGTGGGCTGGGCCACTAATGCATATTTTATCCTTTATCTACAATAGCACCCACTTGCACCCAACCCTTTGCCCTCCAGTTTCAGACTTCAACCAGGGCTAGTGAGGGTCGTGGCCAGGGGTGGGTGTGGCCTGAGGAGATAGGACCAGATAGAGAGGTCTGGAGGGCTGCATTTGCCTCCTCTGTTTGAGTTCCCCCACCTCTGTTTTACTGCTTCTGTCCCATCTTTAATTGGTCTGGCAATGATGGCTTTCCAAAAAGTTATGGGAAATCCCAGTGGGCTCCACATCAGATGGTTAAGTCCTTTTGGGAAGGCAGGCAGGCAGCTGGTTGATGTCTCCAGGTCCCCCTTGCTCACCTGTCTCTCCACTTTCTACCTGCTACCCTGGAAAATAATCTGTTTCCCAGCTTAGAATCCTGCATAACTTGCCAAATTCTACTATGTCCCAGACAGCTGATAATCTTTGTCCGCAAGACTGCAGCCTAGAATTCTGATGCTGGTTTGGTTTTCTAAATGGGTTCCTGGGAGTTTATTCTGCAAATAAGGGTTGGACATGCATGGGAACTTCATGACATATCCGGGATGAGCTGTAGCTCAGAGGTGGGACATCTGCTTTTCCTGCAGAAGGTACCCATTATCTCCAGGGAGAACTTAGAAAAACCCTAAGTCTGAAACCACAGAGATCTGTTACAAGTTAGTGTAGACAACACGGTGGCAGATGGACCAATGGTCTTATTTATGTTATAAGGAAGCTTCCTATGTTCCTACATTATGCATTGGGGTTGATTCCTGGAGCCAACTGTAGCCCATGACTTGCCTCAAAGCCTTCTCCTGACAACAATTCTCCATCATTTGGGGCTATTTTGCACTCTTCCACTTGACTCTCTCTCCCCCTCCTCTTGCATGTATTCATTTAAAATGTCAGATGAGGCTAATCCTTATGTGACATTACTACAGATGGGCACATGGTGGTCTTTACTTAAACCAGATGCTCTTTGTCTGGCTAATCTGGCTGAAAGCGGGTTATCTAAGTGAAATCAATTTTATGTGTTTTTTGAGGGTCACAGGTAGACTTCATGGTGTTACGTTTTTTAAATGGACTGTTGTTAATGGACTCCCCTTGGTCCTCTGTCCCTGATGCCCTGCACCACACCTGTTGTTGATCTGAACACAGATCAGTGTGCAAACATGTTAGGTGCCTCAAGCGCGATGGAGGAGAAATTATTCTCCGACAGATATTTTCATTTTTTAATTTAGTGCAAAGTGTCGTGAGCCAGATGTTTGGTGACTGTTCAGAATATTCATGGGTTCAGTTTTTATCAGGCGGTCCTCAGGCAGGCTACTCGGAATTAATTGGCAGTGTACACTCACAAATTTGGGCGCTGTTTAGTGGCAGGAGGACAGTGTGACGCCCCTGAAAATTGTAACACCCAGGGACTGTGTGCATTTCATCAATGCAAAGCAATCAGTCAGAAAAGTTTGGGCAGTAGTTCAAATACATTTTAATTTCACAGTTAACCTGCATGTCTGCATTAGGCCATCTGGGTGGTATTTGAGTTTAAATTATGCACATGTTTATGGATTGAAGGGAATCAACTCTATCTTGGCTGAACTGATATAAAGGCTTGATCTTCCGCTGGTATAGATAGGTCAAGCCTTGCCCCTAGGTGGCCGCCTAAGGCAGCAGATTGGCAGGCCTCTCTCTTCCCAGAGATTGAGATGTGTTTTCCCCCCTGCAGCCTGCAAATAACTGAAGGTATGAAGGAACCACAGAAATTTAGGTGTGCCAGGGAGCCAAGGAGCAGCAACTGAGGACTCAGCTATAGAGCTGCAAATAAAACATTTTAAATGTGTTGTAAAGTGCAATATACAAATGCGACACTAGATGGTGAGAGTGAGCTATGCCAAATTCAATGTATTTTTTAAAACGTTTTGTAAAAAAAGCATTTTCACAGCGTTTTTAATATGTGTGTAGATTCCACCTGAGGGTGCTTCCAGACTGTTGAGCCACTGAAATCAGTGAGTTGGATATCACCCATAGTGACTTTTGAAAACACACATAGTTTCACTTTGAGAAATTCATCTTCTTGGACACTGGGAAGTAACTATTCCTAGCTGGTGGTTTTACTGGTTTTTTCAATGAGTAAAATATTTGAGGCTCTCCCAAAGTTTATGGGCATTGCCATTCAAATGGTGCATTTGTAACCTCGCCCCCCTCCCGGCAATATTTTATTCAAGCTGGCACCCTTGACCCGATTGGTGAGCTTCCCAGACGCATGGGAAAGACCACTGTTGGAACTAGAACGCTAGACCAGACGGATCTTTGATTTGATCCAGGAAGGCACATCTTATGTTTTTCTCCCAAAGGACCATTTGTTTTGGCTGTAGCAGATTTGGGAATGACATCTCTGTACTGGAAAAGGCTGATAAGCAGTGGCTGAAACATCGCTTCTAGATGTACTGTTTAGTGAAGCATGTGGACATGAAAATGATCTTGTATTGTGACGTTGGCGCGGTACGGGGTGGGGTGAGGGAAGAGACGCTGAACTGTAAGCATTTGACGATGTGCTGGTTCTCCGATTCGGCTTCTGCATTTGAAACCAAAACCTCGCTCCAGTTACATTGATACATGTGCTTGCTTATTACAGTTAATGGATTATTCATCCTCTTTTGTCCTTGGGATAATCCGAAGGATGTGCCTAAAGCTCCGATCGTGTTGCCCATAAAAAAACGGCTCGGCCACAGTTCTCCAGTAAGGTGTCGAACGTTTTGGCCGGTGCAGATGGTAAAGATATGTTTAATAAAGAGAGAGGGGGATTAGCTGGAACGGGAAACAAGCAAAGGGAAAAGGATAATTTCATTTTGCACGAAGCTCCCTGACATTTCGGGGGCCAGAGGACTGATTAAAATTGTATCAAAAGCTGCTCCTGTCGGGCAGATTGTCCTAACGCTGAACCTGCTTATCTTGTCCTGTATTTGATCCACATGTATTATTTCGCAACTGAATAACTCAAAAACAGCCTCTTTCATTTGAGCTGATAATTAAAACACAAAACAAAAACGGATCTGTAAATGAAGGCGTACACAGGAAGGCCACAGGATTCTCCTCGATATATTTCAAATTGAATAATTGATTGCTGTCATTTAGGTTTAAAAAGTAGATTTGCATAGGTCGCCTAAAAAAAGAAATACATTTTTAAAAAGGCAACTGTCACAATGTTTACTTCTGGAGTTTAAGGTTTCTGTTAATATGCAGAAGCAGAGTAATGATAATAAAGACCTCGCCATAATGTATAAACAACGTTGTATTCTGGTTTTTAAGGAAATTGCCTGTTTTATTATGACTCAGAGATAAAAAGGGAAAAAGGGGGGGAATATTTCAGACAACTTGCACGCTTTTATAACGTCTGCTATGCAGATTGAATCATCCCCTTCCAAGGTTTTATCAAGGAGACTGGGGGAATTAAATCTAACAGTGGGCGATCGTTTATGGTTCCTTAGTTATTTATTTTCAGCAACTCTTTAGGCTGCAGCTTTGCTATTGATCTCAGTGCAGTTTGCTGCTGTAACAAGGACCACACATTGTGTAGGGAGCGCCCCTATTTTTGAAGTCGTGCTCCCAGGCAACCCAGAATCTACCTGTGGTAGTTCTGTCTACCAAGAGAAGAAGGCTCAGAGTGGTGGTGGGATGACCATCAGTGGTCAGAGGGAGAAGAGGGAGCAGACTGGGGAGAGGAGGTAACAGGGTTTAGTGAGCAGGGAGAGTCTGTGGCAGAGAGCAGTCCAGAATCAGAGGCAGAAGTAGAGGCTGGAGGGGAGGGAGGCCCAGAGGCAGAGATGAGTCAGGCTAGTGAAGAAGCCAGGGGTTTCCCCCCCTCCTGCTGCAACCAGTTTCCTTCCCCCGGTCTCCCAGAACCAGAAGTGGTACGGAGAGGGAGGAGCAAAGACAGTTACACCAGCGTAGTCTCAGATTGCTTGGGAAGGACCCAGGGGAGGAGGAGACTTAGGCAAATGTGGGAAGACGGGGAATTTGTCCAGCTGGAGGCTGCCTGGAGGAAGAAAAGAAGAAAGAAAATTTGAGTAGGAAACAGAGGTGGATGAAGGAGCCAAAGAGTGTGAAAAGGCAGAGTGCGTGCAGATAGTGTCCCTAGCAGCTTTCAGAGAAGCACTGGTGAGATTTGGAGCTGAGCATCTTCGAGGAATTGGCATATGTGGTACCTGTAGCATCCAGCATTGCCAGAGGTCCAGCAGGGGTGCATTATGCGGGAGTGGGGAGATCTGAATGAGAAATTCTGCATATGGTGGGAAAGTAGTGCTGGAGCACACATTTTTCATGCAGAAGGTTCAGTTCTTGGTTTTTCTAGGTAGGGAGGATGGTGCAGAGCAAGACCATTGAGATGCATAGCCTGGGGTGGGGGGCATGGGGTGGGGCGGAGTACCATTTAGAGAGGCCTGGAGGGCCTGGACTGAGGTTCTCTATTCCTCAGGAATACAAAGCCAACAATGAACACATCTGAAAACCAGATTTTCAAAATATAAGAAGCTAAGGAAGCAACTGACACCCCCAACAACTTCTTGGATGATCCATCTCCTCCAGCATTTGAGATGAAGTTATAACAAAGAGACAAATGAAATAATAATGTAGAATATCACAGGCTGCATGAGAAGTTGGACATAAATATCTTCTGCTCGGCAAATGCGGAAGAAGGTCTATATTACAAAACGCCCTGCTGGGCCACAAACACAGATCTGTAATGGTTTGTTTTCTACACAAAGAAAAATTGCCATTGTCATATTCCAAACTGTGTTTAAATTGTTTTATTATAAACTCTCTGTTGGTCCCTGCATAACTGGGAAATCATTCACTCTAAATTTATCTTCTCTCTGCATGGCATTGACATCTTCTGGCATTGTCAGCTCTGTCTCTGTCTCTAGGTATCACCCTAGGAGGAAAATAAAAAATAAAAAGAGATGATGCTCAGCTGATTTCACAATATCCAGAGCATCTTTGGCAATCTCCACACACATTAATTCTTCCTGTGGCCTGTATATTGTTGATGCTTCATTTTAAGAGGAGTTCATTTGAGGCTTTGAGTTTTAACGAGAGAAAGCGGAACCTACGAAAAATGTGTGTTGCTATAAAGTTTTTAAACTGCGGGGGGGGGGGGGGAGGGAGAAAGCATGGGCAAAAAATTACTTAGGTCTGTAATCATCGCTCATGCTTTACTCCTTGCTAAGCAGCCATTAGGGGCCTGCACACTATGTGCCTGTGCCCACAGGCGCACAGACCTCGGTCTCATGGCCAAGGCCTTCTAGCTATGCCCTCTTGAGCTGCAACTAATATCTGGCACTGGTGGTTGTACATAAAACTAACATGAGGCAAGGAGAAGCAGGAGTCCAGAGAGGCCCATGCCTTCTCCATAAACATTGGGGGTGCATATTGCTTATTGACTTCCCCAGCAGCATCACCTTGTGCCTCATGTAATGCCACCCTGCTGGCTCCCCCAGCTTCCAAAAGCGGCTTTTTAGGGGATATGGAAAGCTGCATGAGTGCATTAGTAGGACGGCAGGAGTGAAAGGCTCTCAGGTGCACAAGGTCGGTGGTTCGAATCCCCGCGACAGAGTGAGCTCCCATTGCTCAGTCCCAGCTCCTGCCCACCTAGCAGTTCGAAGGCACAAAGTGCAAGTAGATAAATAGGTACCGCTCTGGCGGGAAGGCAAACGGTGTTTCCGTGCGCTGCTCTGGTTCGCCAGAAGCGGCTTAGTCATGCTGGCCACATGACCCAGAAGCTGTACGCCAGCTCCCTCAGCCAGTAAAGCAAGATGAGCGCCGCAACCCCAGAGTTGTCCGCAACTGGACCTAATGGTCAGGGGTCCCTTTACCTCATATACCCAAGGCGCACCTTTCTGGCCACCTGTTTGCTATCCAAGCTCACAATTTCATCAGAATATGGCGTGCCTAAGGCTTGCCGTGGTGTCCAGACTCCAAACTTTTTTCAACGAGGGCCAGATTTGATGAAGTGGAGGGCCGACCAAAGGGCTGACCAAAGTTGTTAACCTTTTTTTAGGATTTTACCCCAGGAAATAAACTGCCACAGGGGCTGGATTAAACCGACCAGCGGGCCAGATTACGCCCACAAAACAGACTTTGGACATACCCGAGGTATAGTGAAATCAGTCAATTTTGGTTCTTCATTTTTCCATTGTTATGCTCATTTCATTTCCACATCAGTTTGTGCGGGTCCCCCCCCTTTAAAAAAGGCCCTAATGAGAATTCATCAGCATTTTAGTATTAATTCCTCTGAATGGATGCAAGTCTTTTTTTTTTTTAAATGAATATTCATTTTTTTTTGGCAAACCATTTTCTCTAATATAATGCGTTATTGGTATGTTGTTTTCACAAATAGATGCATTTTATCCACACTGAACCCAACTCGGTGCGTTTTGGGCACATTGCCTGACGAAAGGACTCCAGAGAAGTGCAGATTTCAAATGGGGCGTTATTTTGGGAAGCGAGAAAGTTCTTTAAATGGAATCTGAATTGAATTGCTTTACAATCTCCATGTAAGGCGGAACTCTTGCCCTTCCCTGTCAGCACCGTGCCACGGACATGTGCAATGTTGAAATATATGGGGACTGAGGAGAGGTTTGCAAACACTTCTCCCTTTTGCACCAGCCCCCAGAAGCTGTGAGAGCAGCAGCAGCCTAAGCAAAGAAGTCCACCAGGAAAAGGGGCTGGCATCTGGCTGTTCTTCCAGGCCTGGGTCATTTCCTCCAAGACATGCCACGGGCCAGAGATTTGGGATCAGAGTAGGAGCTGGTACCGCACTGTCTTGTGGAAAACTCATAAACATTTTTTTTTTCTCCCTCCCTAGTGACCCTGAGTAACTGGCAGCTAAGCTGGTAAGAAAACTTGAAGAAGACACTGTTTGGTGGATGGAACCTACTGTCTGCATGTTGTCCCATTGTGCTGGGAGATTTCAGGCCTGTTCCCATTTGAAGGCTACCTTCTAACAATTCTGGAAGCCACCATTCAATGGGTAATTTGAGGCCAAGTGGCAACTTATCGCTGGTTCTTATTTCATCATACCCTGTTAAATGGTTTTGTGTATGTGTGTGTGTGTATGTCAGGATATACACACACATATATCCATACCTTGTAATTTAGGATGTAACATTCTAAACTGAGGTTAGGGCTGAAGGCAGCTGGAATGTCTCACAAGCGCTATTCTGGTGAGCGTGAAATGTGATCTGGATTCTCCCCCCTTTCATAAAAGACATTCAAGCAGAGAAAGTAACCCTTTCATGGAGTACCTGACTGCATATGATTCTATGTCTTGTCCTCCCTCAACCAGCAATTTGGGGGGTGAGGCTCTAAATACACTGTTTCCCTTCTCACTTGTAGGAGCACAGAAGGCAAGAAGTGACAAAGAGCATGATCCAGTGACTCCCAAATTAGCAACGTTATTAGCCGGCTGATGAAAACCATTGAATAATGGAAGTTGTGGAGAGGAGGGAAGCAGAGAACTATGCAATGGAGCGGAAGTGGAAGCAGCTGGCTACAGGAAGGAAAAAAAAAAAAAAGCAAAGGATGGCTAATTGGAAGCCAATGTACTCTGGTAACTAAGTATAGTCGTGTTTGATAAAACAGGTGGTGGCAGCAGCTATGGAGAGAGCTTAGAATAATAGGACGGTAAAATTGTAGAGCTGGAAGGGACCCTGAGGTTCATCTAGTCCAACCCCCTGCAATGCAGGAATATGCAGCTGTCCCATATGGGGACTGAACCTGCAACCCTGGCGTTATCAGCACCATGCTCTAGCCAACTGAGCTATGCAATCTAAAATGATAATGAGCATCTTGGCCTAAGAAAACTGAATTCTGCAACCTGCCTAAATTATGCACATTAAACAGCTGAGCATTACTTCTCTTGCTTTACATACTTTATTACACCTTTCCCCGCTTTTGTTCAACACCCTCCCCCCTTATACAAAATTTGTTTGACTTTCGATAATCTTCTGGGCAAAAGAGTAATTCAGGCTGCTGGTTTGCTGCCCTCCCCAGACCCCTGGAAACCTAATTCAGGCTGCAGCTCTGAACCCAAAGAGAACCAACATTAACACTCTCCAGATGTTGCTGGACCACAGCACCAGTTGTCCCCGAACCATTGGCCAGGCTGGCTGGGGCCGATGGGAAATGTTATCCAAGAACGCCTGGAGGCACCATGTTGGCCATCCCTGTTATACCAGCCATTAGACAGTAAGCCTTTACAAACATAGCAGCACTCACTTCTATATTTAATTGTGTTTTTTTATTATTAAAGATTTTCTTGATTCACAAAAGTATGTGCAATGTCTCTCTCTTGTATTTTTTCCAAGTAACATTTTTACAAATCAGTTTCACTTCTGAGTGGACATACATGTGATTGCACTGTCAGCAACTCATTTCTTCTGAGTTTCAAGTTTTGCTCCGCCTTTCCTCCTGCAGCTTTTGAGGATGGAACTAAAAGCCATGAGAGACACTGAGCAGCTACCAATCCATTGTTATGTCTCCTACAAACCGTGCATGATGTCATAATGCTGGGCGTCTCCCCCCCCCAATCCCTAGCCAATCACGTGAGCTGTGGCATTTGTGCCTGGGGTGGCATGAAACTGAGTTCTACCTGCTGCTGTATTTGTTTTCTAATAAATTCCACTCAAATGGCTTGACTCGGGGAGACTGAGTATCTCGCACACGTGAAAATCCCTGGCACAGAGCCTCCATATCTTTGAATGCAGCTGCCTGTGAATGCTCCTCTTTTATTGCCATGCTCAGATTTGCAATGCTTTTAAGAACAAGATTCTTTTTTAAAATCATAACCCCCAAGAAGAGAGACTTCAGTTGGCATTTTAATATCCTTGCTCCAATTGCAACCCAGATTAATTTGTCGTACTTGGGAGCTTCCAGTTATAAAGGAAGGAATCTTTGCTGTCGTGCATGTACATAGACTTTGCCTCTGCTCTTCTTGAGCCTCCGTAATGCTCCTTGGCTTATGACGCCCGTAATGTTCCTTGGCTTATGCACATCATTCGCTGTTTCCCCGTGGCTGCGGCTGTGCGCAGCTCTTGAGGCCTGGCAGCCAAGAGGTCTCAGCTAGTCCAGCTGTGGCTAATTTAAGAAGTCACAGGTGCAGCAATAACCAGCCAGCAGGAAGAATGGAAGCAATGTAGATACCCTTCTATGTAAAAGACGTGCAGCTATTCCTGTGGTTCGCACCAGGGGTGGAGGACAGATGATTGGGGGCAGCTATCCAAGCAAGGCCTCAGGTGCCGAAGCCAGAGTCCGGCCGTACTGTGGATTTTGGGCAACCGGGATGCATTTTAATGCCTTCCGATGGGCATTCAAGCTGCTTACATCTCCTCTGACACATTGCTTTGCAAGCACAAGACTCCGGTTGCAGAAACAATGTGATATATATTGAAAAGAATGCTACATTCTAACTTAGCATGGTTGGACTTGTAGGCAGCTTGGGTTTTGAACCTTGTCCCCTGTTCCCATCAGCTGATCAGAACTGCAGGATATAATATATCAGTGTTTCCAAAACCTGGGCCTCCGGCTGTTTTTGGACTACATCTGCCATCATCCCTAGCTAGCAGGACCAGTGGTCAAGGCCGATGGGAATTGTAGTCCAAAAACAGCTGGAGACGCAAGTTTGGGGAACACTGAAATAAATTGATGAGACAGAATCACCATCATGAGAGTGAGACTAATCAACTGAGTCAAGAAGCAAGGTGACCTAAAGGTGACCTAATATGCACTCTCTCCTATATAACTTGCTGGATGTGCTTGGCTTTCTAGACTGGGCAGGTGTTAGACAACGACATAACTCAAAGCAGCTGTTTTCAAACTACAGTCTTAGCACTTCTGACAAATCCTGAGGTTTCCATTCAGCCCCCCCCCCCATATTATAAGTTGTCCAGCACTATTGAGCTTTCCACTATAATGCATAGTTTCAAGGGAGTGATTTCTAGGTAAAGCACACACCTTCTCAAAAGGTCATGGAAAGGGCTCACAGGATCGGTTACTGCCCTGAATTAATAGAACGTGCAACTTAGAAAACTTCACATGGCAGAGTGGAAATGTAGATAGTTTGAAGGTCACTGATAGAACCATTCAGCTGTTGTCTAGGGCCTCTTGCAAGGTCTTTTTCTACTTAGAGGGTTCCATCTTCCATCTATGGCATTTCTAGATAGGGCAAGAAAAAAACTGCTGCTGGTCACTGTAGATAGTAGATGGACCTATGTTCCGCTTGGACCACCTCTGCCCCACAACCTTTGTGGCACTTTGATGCAGAAGCCACTGGGAACTCCAGATTGCTAAGAGTGGAACATCATTAGCTTCTTCTCCTGTGATCTTCTCAGGCAAGCATGCCCCATAGTCTACAGCTATCTCCATGTAGGAGGATCCCGGCAGACACAAAACCTAGTAGGTAAAAAGCAGATAACTAATGTTGCCTTAAGTTATCTTTCCAAAAGGGTTAAGCCTAGTACAGTATATTTAAACCTCTGTCATTCCAAGTTTCATTAGCAGGGTATGAATGGTATACTTAGAAAACACACCCCTATGTCAAGAAGGACCAGGGCTTTATTCCCCCCCCCCCGCCAGAGCTCACCAAAACTTCTCAGGTGGGCGCCATTGCTGTTCTAAGAGAACAAGGGAGAAGCTCACGGTGAGCTCCGGCATTTCTTTTTGTAGAAAAATAGCACTGAGAAGGAACAAGCCTTTCTCTGGGACACGGGGCTCTTGGGCCATTGGCCTAGATGCCAGCAGTGATTCATCAGCCCTGGGCTGCTAACTCCTAGCACATATGTAGGCATTGGTATCCAGAACAGGGAGCAGGTCAGTCTGCAGTCTGTGGAGTGGCAGGCAGCCCAGGTGAAGGCAGGAAGATCAGAAGCAGGTTCTGTGGGGAAGGGGGCAGTAGGCAAGTTCTTCCATATGTTGCAGAGCTCAGCTGCTGTAACTTGGTGCAGGAGAGCAAAATGCATTTGGTATGCAAACTTCCTGCCCGCTTCAGGCTGTCTATCTGGAGCAAGTGGCTTTGACCATAGGGCCCACCACTGGGTATTCTTGCCCACAGGACTCTGTCTACTTCCCCCCTCAAACTGAATGAGGGGCGTATGATACCCCTGGTTCTGTATGTCCCTATGGCCTTCTGAATTACAGCTGAACAAGTTTTAGAAAACAGCCAGGTAGGCATACCTAAAGTGGAGACAAAGTGCATGCATGATATTTGAACTACACGAGTCCTTCCTTGCGCAAGAAAATGATACTTTGCATTCATAACGCCTGAAAATATATGACACACAGTTAATCCCCAGCTGTTTATTTCTAGTTGTGGTTTGGAAACAACAACAACAACAACCACTTTTATGTATAGGCTGTAAGAGAAACCTAGCTTAATGGGTTCATTTAATTCAACACTTGGTGGGCCACACGTCTATTTTCTTCAAGTACTACACCTTGATCTTGCATCTTCAAATTTAACCCTTGCGCAGCTGTAGTTCCAACACCCTGCACCGACGTATCTCATGGTTGGAAAGCCTATCTCTTTCAAGGTTAAGCCAGGTTGAAGCTGTAAGTTGCTTGAGATGAGATGCGGATAAGTCAATCGAACTCAACAGCATAATGGGACCCACCCGTTCGCCCAAGAGTGGTATCTGATTCTGATAATGCGTATCAGCTGACAGGTGTCTTGTTGAGCTTTGTTCTTGCCATTATGCTTTCGAAAAGGTGCCTGCAATGAAGTTTGCTTAATCAGATGGCCTGACCGTGTCTAGCTGCATTTACAAACCAGTACAGACAGCAGTGCTGGGAGCGAAGAGTCCAAGGACACCTGCTACTCATACGAATAGCAAGCATATGTATATTTGTGCCGTTCATGTTCAAGTGTCTTGGTATTGTTATGAAAACTTGTAAAATGTTGGACCCACTTCTACAGTACTACATACCTAGGTGGATGCTTGTGACATTTCATGAAGTTTTCTATGCCTCTGGGGTGGAGAAAGGAGACACTTGCTTTCCCTACTGATCAAACATGTTTGGGGATCTTCCTTGTCTGTACTCCAGGAATTATTACTGGAAATATAGCACTACATTAAGTGTCTTGCAGAACCACCATTTCACTTCCTGTGGCTTTCAGAGGAGCAATCCCTTTGTACAGTATTTGCTTCGTTACTTTAAAAGATTGTTAAGTCAGCTTTCACCAGTACTGATGCCAGGGTGGAGAACAACATTAAATGAATTTTAAATTATTACTACGAAATATCGCAGACCCTCCAAGTGTTCCTATTTTCCAGGGACAGTCCCGGATTTGCAGAAGTCATCGTGGTTTCTGATTTGATCCCAGAATGTCCCACATTTCCTTAGGACGTCCCTATTTTCATCAGAGACATGTTGGAGGGTATGGAGTCCCCCCCCCCAGCCAAGGACATCATAGTTGTGGGGCCCCCCTGCTGCACCCCTAAGGCTCTGTGCCCAGTGCGACAGAAGCAGTCGCTTCGCCCTAATCTGCATCTGACAATATCGGGGCCTTTCAAAAATGGACTCTATTCCACTTTGCCACCTGATGAGATTCCCCCAACAGTGGAATGTGCAGAAGAACCACTTCCGGGAATCTTAAGGCAAAGGCTGATAGAGGAAGAGGCATTTGGGTTCCAGACCATTTAGGACTTCAGATAACACCAGCAGCTTGAACTAGGATTGAATGCGTATAGGGAGCCAACACAGTTCTTTAAGGATTAATGTTATATTATCCCTCCTGGTCAAACTCTAGAATGTGCAAGCAACCTTTTGAAAGCATGCAATGGTTGATAATTGAAAGGGAAAACAGGAGAAAGGTTTCATGGCTCCGATGCTATTTTGCAGAAGTGTTTTCTTAAGCATCATATGTGAAAGCATCCCTAAGGGTGGACAGATCTGTCCCTTTGCCTCTAATCTTTTCCTTCCATCCACTGGTTTAATTAATGGAAGGCATGGGGTAGAGAGAGACAGAGACAGAGAGAAAAATCCACGGAAAAGAAAGAGCAATCATGTCACAATTATTTGGCAAAGTCTGTTGCTTTCCAGTAGAGGGCAATAATATATACTTTTATCTCAAAAGTTAAGTATTTTAATTTGGTTAAGGGAGCCTGGATAGTAAAACAGTAAGCCCAGATACCAACATTTCTGCGTCAAAAGCAAAAATCTCCTGTCGCCCAAATCCTGAGCTGGAGGCAGACCAAACACAATTAATTTAGGATGCTGTTAGTCACTCTTTCTCTCTCCTTTTTCTTAAATAGTCATTCTGCAATTTTCTCATCCAGAAATTGTACCCTTGTGGCCCCTGGATTTATTAAAAGAAAAAGAAAAACAAGGAAAGATGAAGAAAAAAGACCACAACAAAGATGCAAAGATCAGAGGCCTTTAAGGGTCTTAATAACAAACTTTATTTTCTTATATCTGTAACTGTATTGTAACATTATGTCGTATACTTTGATTCTTCCTTCTTTTTTTCAACAAAAAAGAAAAACAGAAAGATATACAAGGTTGTGGGTATGTGAACTTGGAACTGCCTTTTTAAAAGCACACAGATATATATGTGTGTGTGTGTGTGTGTGTGTGTGTGTATAGATTATTACCCAAGCAAAATCGAAAGGTAACATCACATTCACTCTCACACACAGGACCCCCCCCCAAGTGTCCCTATTTCCCAGGGTCAGCCCTGGATTTACAGAAGCTGTTCCCAGTTTCTGTTTTGATCCTGGAATGCCCTGCTTTAGGACACCCCCATTTTCATCAGAGAAATGTTGGAGGATGTGATAGGACGTCTCTATTTTCATCGGAGGGTATGGAGCCCTTAATAAAGAAGATAAATAACTATACAACCTTTAGAAGACATCTGAAGGCAGCCCTGTATAGGGAAGTTTGTTAATGCTTAATGTTTTATGATGTTTTTATAAATATTGGAAGCCGCCCAGAGTGGTTGGGGCAACCCAGTCAGATGGGCGGGATAATAATAATAATAATAATAATAATAATAATAATAATGATAATGTCCCTATTTTCATTGGAGAAATGTTGGAGGGTATATGCAGACAAATATAGAGAAAATCCTCATTGTTTGTAGCTAATATTTCCCCATGCTTTCTGAAGGCAGCTCCACCAGGACAGTGTGGTGGTCGGAAGAAATGACTTTCTCATAGTCAGCTTATATGTTGCTGAGAACAGGAGCTACTTAGCAACAGGGAAGTGTAATCACAGATGCGTTGAAAAGCTTTTTGTAGAATGCTAGAGTGGACATTTGTGATCTTAAGGAAGAGTCAAGTGAGGAACATTCATAATAGTTTGGATATTCAACTCTAGCAAGAGCCAATATTCAAAGGAAGAGGAATCCTGCGCTGTCAACTCTGCCAAGATGTTCCTCAGAAACGATACACTTGTCAATCTCGGAGCACATTAATAAGTATTTTAAAAGACAAGTGTTCGCTTTTACGACCTTAAGTAACAGCTCTTTTTTTTTGAATTTTTAATAACATTAAACTACAGTGCATATTTCTTGATGCTAATGGGTGCGTTAATTTCCATACGGCATTTTCTTACGCCATTTTTAATTCAGCTCCCTTTCCTGTTTTTAGTATAATAATTGCTTACAGTATTCTGACTTGATTTTATATGACTAATTAGAGCCATGCTGGTAAAGGAAAAAAAAAATCAGGTTTGCAGGTAATATTGAAATTAAATATGTTAATTTGTAGTACGGAGCGCAGATTTTATATGAGTTTTAATTTGGTATAGAATCTATAGTTCTGTGTTTATAAAGTGCCCTTGAACGACTGCCCTGTTTTTCAAAAGTTAATACCACAGGGAAACTAATACACAAAGCATTTAGCTAAAGGCTGTTCCAGGATGAATTATATGGGGAGATACAACACAATAAATAAATAAAAATTAAACTAAAATCTTCCATTCCTTGTGAAGTTGATGTTGTTTACACAGAGTTGGATCCAGACTTTTCTCCAGTGGAACTCCATTCCTAGGGTATGTCTGAAGACCAATGAGAACACCGCCTTGCAGAAGTTTGGATCTGCTCACTAGGTGGCTGGGTGACCACCTGGGAACCATGTGCAGACCCCTTGGGTTCCATTATATTCCAATATTCTAAGTGCAGGAAAATAATTTAATGATTTGGATGCCCTGGCAGGTGGAAGGGGAGGATGTGGTTTTGGGTGGCTTCCCCTCAGACCAGAACCACAGAACTGGGGTAACAGCATGGGAGGAGATAGTTAAGGGAATTGCAGGGGAAAGAGAGGGGAGTACTGGATATCAGCTTCACCCCATTTTGCCTGTGAGAGTCTCTAGTTCATAAAGCAGGAGCCTTCACTAGATTGGAATCCCATCTATGCATGGAAGGAACCCTTATGTTATGTCTGGAGCCAACCCATAATTATGGCTTCTGTATGCTGAAAGAAGTCACAGTCAAAGATTTAACTATAACAGTGAGCAAAACACTTCCCCATCAAATCCAGACGTCCATCCTAATGTGCAGTAGGGCATTGCACAATGAGAACATCCATTGAATATGTGAAATACCCTCTCCTCAGAAACCTGCTTCATAGGGGCATCCATACCTACCTCAGCCTTTTGCAGATGATGTTTTCATTGCATCCTCCTGCACGAATTGTTCTATGTGAATTGTTATTCATTTTGCACATGCATGAATCGATGTTGGTGGACTGTAGCTCCCATCATATCTGACCAAACTGGTTGTGATAGATGAGAGTTGGAACCCAACAAGGTCTAGAAGTTATAGGTGTTGGACGCCCCTGTTTTAAAGGCGCCAGAGCTCTGACATCTGATGAGGGGGGGGGGGTATTTTTGGAGATCAAGAACAACACCATTGCCAAGTGGCTTGGGTGCATCAGATCTGTTGAAGTTCAACAGCCGACCTTGGATAGAGATGATCTTTCGCAAGTCTATTGAATTCACAAGGTTAGCTAGCATAGCTGAAGAGAAGCCACACATTTTTTGGGAAGTGGGATTTTAATGTTTTACACTGGGCACAGAGATGCCTTAGGGCATTTTAAACAGCTAGCATGGCTGCAAAAATCTGCTTCTCCCATCGTAATTATTTTAAGATTAATTAACAATGCTGAGGTAGTGTTTACTAAATTTGTCTCGTTCCATAAGGGACAAATCCAGTTCTCAATGTTCTGTTGAAAGCTGATGTCATAAAGCATATGTCCTTGAAGAAGAGCAAATGCTCCTTGGGTTATATATCTTAAGATTTAGTATTTGGCTTTTGTTGGTTCTCTTTCTAAACGGTTGAACTTTTGTAGATGGATAAAAAGTGGACAAATTGTTTACTGTTGCTTTGAAAAAGAAATGTATACGATGTAAATAATCAGGGAGTGGGATAATATTCCCAATGGTATGTTTATCTCTTTGGGACAGAAGTAAAATAAACAGGAAAACCATCAGTGGACAAATAAAAGAGCCGGCCAATTTGGAGTTAAATTAACCTTTGTGCTGACAAAAGCTTTCTACACTGCTTTACCCATGAGGTTATTTCATGGTCAAGATCTTCAATTTTTTCATTCATTCTTTTCATGCAAGGTAGAAAGCATGTCAGTTAATATTTTTACCTTTGAGGATGCCACATGGAAAGTATCTTTGAGACACAAATGAAGCTGAATGAGAAATGTAATCTACAACCTTGCACTTTATAGTGAGCAAATGCTCATCCCCACTTACCTTAACTTTGGATTTTCCAGGTGGAAAATCCAATTGCCATTGTGATTCAGTGGTAAAACATGGGTTTTCCTGGGGAAAGCACCAGGACAAACAAACAAACAAACAAACAAACAAACAAACAAAACTGCTCCGATATACAGGGCTTTTTTTCAGTCAGATTTTGCTGGAGCTCAGTTCTTGTACCTTTCCAGGTGGGCACCATTGCCATTTTAGAAAATGAGGGAAGTGTTCATGGTGAGTTCTGGCACTGGCGGAAGAAGAGGGGGCCGGGGGGAGTGCACTGCCCCTGGCACCATGATCCCTGTGGGGTGCCATTGCGGCTGCCCCTGTGCACGCTGGGCTCCACACACCCAGGACGTGCACCACGCCCTTGCCTGCTCTCCACCCCCAGTGCCGGAGCACGAAGCTCCACCACTGAGTTCTGGAACCTCTTTTTCTATAAAATTGCACTGTGGACACAAACCTGGAGAGCCTGGACTCTGCCTAGAAAGGTGGCACAAAAAGAAGTTTGGATGAAGCAGCGTAGCGTGGGTTGCTGGTGCACGGGGCAGACAAGCAGCTGATGCCACCAGAGTGCCCCCAACTGGAGCCGTGGGGCTGTGCTGTACCGCCTGTCTGCCCACGCAGCGGGGAGCTCAACCAGCCGATGTGGCTCTTGGCAGGTGAATCCCCCCAATGTCCGTATAGCACTGGTCCAGCCTGTCCTGGGGTCACCGTTTGCCTCCCTCCTTCCCTCCCCCCTCCCCCCATGCCTGTTCAGCGTGGGCCTGAGCTGCTCTGCCACCTTTACCAGGGCAGGATGGGGATCCCCGTGGAAGCCAGTGTCTGCGTGAGTGTGCCTGATAGTGCACTCTCAGAATTTTGCACCTAGGATCATGGCCTCCCAGCCCACTATGCCTATTAAGGAATAGGGAAGTCCTATTTTTTAAAAAACATCTCTACACAGGTCTTCTGAAGGCTGTATATTTGCTTATCTCCTTGCCTTGGGGGTCGCATAACTCCATACCCTCCAATATTTCTCTGATGATAACAGGAACATCCTAAGGAAAAGCAGAACATTCTGGGATCAAATCAGAAACTGGGATGGCTTCTGTAAATCTGGGACTGTCCCTGGAAAACAGGGACTCTTGGAAGGTCTGTGCTGCGGCGTCACAGTTTCTGGGTGTCCAGAAACTCTTCTAGCTGCAGGGACGTCGTGCAGGCAAGAGGGCAAAAGGCAACTGGGCTTTCCTCCCTTGTGGAAATTCCCCAAATGCCCAGAACGGAGACTTTCCCTACGACCTTTTATCTCGGGCTGCCACCCCGTGCTCTACATAACAGAGCACAGACTTCAAATAAATATGCTGCATAGCCACATTTTTACAGGGTTGTTTTCGGTGGCATCGTGAAGTATATGATACTACAATCCCAGTAATCTCTGGGAGCAGACGCCACAGCAAGGCTATCTTGCACGATGTGAAGTCGCTGCGAACCCAAGAGGTTGGAATGGTCACAAAAAAAGCAAGCCTGCTTCCTAGCAATTAAAGTGATAAGTTGCCTATGATTACAGCACGGAACTTGGCAGCTGGGTGATAAGACGACAGCAGGGTGCGAAAGAACGGATACGACTTCACTAGTTTGGACACTGCCCATATCTGTTTGTGAAAGGCTTTGGCTGCATTTGCTGAGCAGCTCCTAAAATACCAGCTTTTACTTCGAGAGGCCTTAACAACCATTTGCATTGCTCAGATCATCTCAAATCCAAATTCCCAACTCCGATATGTGCTTTTTTGAGCCACTGGAAGCACCCCGCTGGCTGTTCTCCATGTAGTTTGCAGGCTATCATCACCACCTTGTGATTGCTGTTGCCAGCTTCTGCAGAAGGGAGGCAACAGAAACATAGGAAGATGCCTTATCCTGAGTCAGACCATCTACCTCAGTATTGCCTACTCTGAGTGGGTGGTGCGGGTGGCGCTGAGGTGCAAACCACTGAGCCTCTTGGGCTTGCTGATCGGAAGGTCAGTGGTTCGAATCCCTGTGACGGGGTGAGCTCAGCCTAGCAGTTTGAAAGCACACCATTGCTGGCATGGGGGAAGAATAGCAGGATGGGGATGATTTGCTGGGAATGTGGTATGAGGGAATGGGTTAATCCTCTGTGTGTGGCTCAGGCCCCACTCCATGGCTGCTATTTTCCAAAGTTGCAAACAACAACAAAAAACCCGAACACACAGAATGCACAATGTGGTTTGGCCCTAAAAGGAACAGAAAAATTGAAGTGTGTGTGAGAGAGAATTATACTTCCATAACGGATCAATATTGAGTATAGCTCAATCAAAAAATGAAATAAAATCTTGCACACATTTCATAATAAATACCATTCACAGTCGTCTTTCCGGATTCTCAAGTTAGTGAAGTTTTCAAGCGTTCTCCCCTTCTCAGCTAAGGATAACTTTATTGCTCACTCTGAGTACCGCTCTTCTCAGAAAGGTATTATTCAAGGCTGTCACCATGGCTCTCAAATGTCTCTCATTCTAAAGGATATCACTTATTCTTGAACAAATAAAGAGCCATGAAATCAAAGGGGACAGAAAGTGTGACTCTATGAAAGAATGGCTCTGGCAATCTTTCTGCATGTATAATATTATTAATATGCTCACAATTTAAGGCCTTTGGGTAAAATTGAAAGTGCTTAAGTAATTTAATTACATTTTGATGGAGGCTTAGGCTGGCAGAGTCGATGGAAGAATCGGCTGCATCTTCTTTCTAACACAATGATAAATGTTCAGGCAAGCTTAGGTTACAATTGAACATATAAAGCTGTCTGATACTATTGGTCCATCTCGCTGATGGTTATCCTGTTCTGACAGGTAATGGCTCACCAGGGTCTTAGGCTAGCTCCTTCCCAGCACTTGAGATCTTTCTTGTTGGAGATGTTTGGGGCCCAATGGAGACCATTATACATGCAAAGCATGGGCTCTATCACTGAATGTGTTTGCTGCAGGAAAACGTTTCCATCAATGCCAAGCCAACTCTTGGGAGATTGGTTACGGCAGCCGGACCTGGCTAATCTATCTGCCTATCATATCTGAGTGTTCTGTATTACCTAGAAGTTGGCCAACCTCATGTCACTACAAAATGCATGCTCCTTCCTCAAGGGTTTCCAAACCATCTAACTGATCAAGAAAGGGAACGTGATAAGCTTTGCAAGAACAACTGGCTCTTCTGCAGGTAAGTGAAGCTGAGCGATTCCCATCATTTTGAGGGTCCACAAGGCAATTATGAGTGGACATGGGAACAGAGAACAAAATAGTACCCAATCCTATGCATGTTGACTTAGAGGTGGATCTCACTGAGTTCAACAGGACTTCCTTCTAGATAAATGTGCATAGGGTTGCAGCCCTCAGGATTTTAGATCAACTGCTTTTCTGACACCCAACTTCTTTGAGAGAGCCAGTGTGGTGTAGTGGTTAAGAGCGGTGGACTCATAATCTGGGGAACCGGGTTCGGGTCTCCACTCCTTCACATGCAGCTGCTTGGGCTAGTCACACTTCTCTGAAGTCTCTCAGCCTCACTCACCTCACAGAGTGTTTGTTGTGGGGGAGGAAGGGAAAGGAGAATGTTAGCTGCTTTGAGACTCCTTTGGGTAGTGATAAAGCGGGATATCAAATCCAAACTCCTCCTCCTCCTCCTCCTCCTCCTCCTCCTCCTCCTCCTCCTCCTCTTTGAGTAGAGGGGCGGTGGAGATGTAAAACTCATCCTCACTTATGTGCAAGGCTGGCTCCCCAAAATTTACGGCAAGAGACAAAGGGCAAGAAGGCACCGCACTCCCATTTCATGTGCAGAAGCCAACCAGATTGGCAGTTCAGTCCTATTTCAACACTGGCAGCAGGATAGCATCCTTCACCACATCAGAGGCAACAGACCATGTGGCAACAGATCCGAATGGCTGGGGAACTTGGGAAGAACAGTAGAGGTCTGCTGCTGCCCTCCATGCTCAGCATCTGCCACCTCAGGTGGTTGCCTCACTTTGCCTAATGACAGGGCCGGTTCTGCTAATATACCTGCTACAACTGGGAAAGCAAAAACAAACACTTGCTATCTGTTGTTAATGCTAGCAAAGTGCTAAGATAGGAGCCAAGGAAGAGTCCTGTGAGACCCTGAGTTACAGGGATTTTTTTTGGCGAAGTTGTTGAGCCAAATTCTAGACTTCTGCCAGGGATTTCCCCAGACATTTCAGCGATTTTTGCCCAGACACTGCTTTTGATTGCTGTATTCTGGTTATGTCCGGACATATGGCAACCCTTCCCTGAGTGTAAGTTCTTAAGGGAATAAACTTGGCAGAACTTCACAGTGATGATGATACTCTTCTCTCAGTTTCTGTGGGAAAACATGCAAAGCCACCCATCATCTTCATATGCAGGCCCAGTTCTTTATTTGGAGAACCACCACATGAAATGATGGAAATGGTTACCATGGCTACAACCCTTCAAGCATGGCTGCTGCACACACACCCCTGGCCCCGCACTATTAAAAGGGACTTGTGTAAGAACCTCTTTGTATACAACAGTATATTTGGGTCAACCTCATAGGGCGTTTGGAGCTAAATGCTTCCTTGTTTAATATAGCTCTGTTATATAAGCAGAGGAATACACAGTGACTTCCTTTCAGTTCTCTGTATATCATTAAAAAATTATTGGACTATTATTTTCCTCCCAAATTAATCAAAATAATTAAGTCCCAGGCTGAGACCTTACTTGCCACATTACTGCCTGAAGCTAATTTGTATTGCTGAGTTATAAAGCTCTGGAACAAAATGGAGTTATATGGGACACATGTTAATATATATCCCTGGTTCCTGCAGAATGAATGATGTCATTCTAATTTAGAAATAACTACACAATGTTATTATGCAATATGCTGGCCTTTTATTTTTTACAATTCAGCTGTCAGCTTACAACATCATTGAACAACTAAACAGTCTGATAGCCTAAACTGCCCCCAAAGTTGTCAAATGATGAATATTTTCTTGAGTCATGAATTGTTACCCACATCTCCCTGATGCTAATAGCAAGGAAGCATCTGAAGATCATGTCAAAAGCTACATTAGCATGACTTGGTCTTGCACAGGTTAGTCCTGCAACCTAATCTTATTCATGTGCCCTTGCAGTTTTAATGCACCTTGTCTCCCCCCCCCACTAGTTTTAATGCAACTTGCTTTCATCCTTGCTCCCAAACTTACCAACCAATCTGTAAGGATTCCAGCCTTAGAGAACCGGCTAGTCGTTCGTTCCAGTTCGAGGACGAGACCTAGATTATGACTTTGACATCATCACTTCCTCAAAACTTTGCTCACACTTAGGAAGTTCCATCTGAATCCCACTATATGTTGAACAAATACGTGGGGAGGGGGACTAATCCCACCCACCACCATGGCTGTTTACTGCTGCCATATCCCTGATGAATGTCCATTCTGCGAAAAGAGTTTGTGCATTCAGAATGTACCATGGGGAGCTCATACATGCACTGAGCAGAGCAGCCTTTGCACAATTCATTCAGTGTGTGGAGAGGGGGTCATGAGGAATTATAGCCTTCCTCGGTGGGAAGCCTGCTAGCTGGACACGAGTGCGGCAGGGCTTTTTCCACTTGTGAGTCCAGGCATCGCTGCTCTTCAGAGGCACACTGCCTCTGACAGAAGAGGGAGAACATGGCCGCTGTGGCTTGTTCTAAGAACACAGGAAGCTGAGTTCGCCCATTGGTCCATCTGGCTCCCTATTGCCTACACTGCCTGGTAGCATCTCTTTAGGGTTTCAGCCAGTGTTCTCTCCAATCCCTGCCTGGAGATGCCGGGCATCGAGCCTGGGACCTTCTGCCTGCAAAGCAGATGCTCTACTCTTCCCCTACTCCATCTGGTCCCATCCACACACTCTTCATTCTGGCCCTTCCCCCTGCTGACAGCCAGCAGCAATAGTAGCTCAGTGGTAAAGTAAAAGGTAAAGGACCCCTGGATGGTTAAGTCCAGTGAAAGGCGAATATGGGGTGTGGTGCTCATCTTACTTCAGGCCGAGAGAGCCGGTGTTTGTCCACAGACAGCTTTCTGGGTCATGTGGCCAGCATGACTAAACCGCTTCTGGCCCAATGGGACACCGTGACAGAAACCAGAGCGCATGGAAATGCTGTTTGCCTTCCCGTCGCAGTGGTACCTATTTATCTACTTGCACTGGTGTGCTTTTGAACTACTAGGTTGGCAGGAGCTGGGACAGAGCAACGGGAGCTCACCCCGTTGGGGGGGATTCGAACTGCTAACCTTCTGATCGGCAAGTCCAATAGGCTCAGTGGTTTAGACCACAGCGCCATCTTTAGCTCAGTAGTGGGTCTTCTGCTTGGCAGTGGTGTACAGTGAATTTTTTCTTTGGGGAGCAGTTAGGGCTAGAGAAGCCAGTGGAGGGAGCAGTGAGGGCGATGGACATGCTTGATGGTTTCGTGCACATGAGCATCGTGCCTCCACCCCTAAGCTGGGCAGAAACTTCCCAGGCTTTGGGAAGGAGGTACCAGGCCTCTGATAGGATGCTACAGCCCTCCTGCATCCTTCCCCAAGGCTTTGGGAAGGTGGAGAAGGGCTCTTGGACCCCGCCAGAGCATTGCACCTCCCTCCCAGTGTGGTGTAGTGGTTAAGAGCGGTAGACTCATAATCTGGTGAACCAGGTTCATGTCTCCACTCCTCCACATGCATCTGCTGGGTGACCTTGGGCTAGTCACACTTCTTTGAAGTCTCTCAGCCCCACTCACCTCACAGAGTGTTTGTTGTGGGGGAGGAAGGGAAAAGAGAATGTTAGCCGCTTTGAGACTCCTTTGGGATATCAAATCCAAACTCTTCTTCTTCCTCCTCCCTGTGCCATGCAGAAGCTTCTCGGGCATCGGAAAGGAGGCTCCAGGCTTTGATACTTTAATACTGGGATATTTTAGCAGAGTAACCTGGTCCCCCTAGTCACTGCTGTTTGCCATGCCAAAGGTTTCAGGCTCAATCTCTGGCATCTCTGGGTAGGTCTAGGAAAGACACACCCCCACACCTGAAATCCTGGACAGCAGCTGTGAGTCAGTGTTGACAGTGCTGAGCTAGAGGCATGGGCTCGATTATAAGGCAGCTTCCTACGATGAAGGGGGAAACGCCATTTTCTTTGCCTGGGCAGGGCCAATCTGGAAGACAGCAGCAACATGGTTAATGAGTAAAAGGCAATGGCTCCTGGAACGGAAGCTGGCTTTGTGGTGGTGGTGTTTGTGTGTGCTCAGGCTGTGCCTGTTTCTTCACTGGCAACAGCATCACGCAGGCAGGCAGAGCAGGGGAGAGGGTTGAGCCGTGGTACCCAGAGACACACAGAGAAAGGGCAGCTTGCCGCCTGCCGCAGTCCTCAGCGCGGTTAATCACGCGTTCCCCTTTCGCGGCTGATTTGCAAGAGCAGATTAATCAGAGAGCGCGGCTTGATGAAATTTTGCTGTTATTGTGCCCATTTTTAGCAACATCTTTTATTATCTTCATTATTCATTTACAGGGGACCGGCATCAATTATGCAAATGAGTTCACAGACTTTGCAGATTACTTCATTTGCCGCTATTGTTTGTGGAAATTTAATTATTAAATATTATTAAGCTTGCGTTTTCTTCAATTTTCCAAGGCTTAGTTTCATTTGATTTTCCCTCCAGCTGCTCTCGTTTCCTTTTCACTGCCAAAACAGCTCCTCATCAAAGCGGCCCTGGCATGTGAAGACCAAATAAAATCTCCTCAATTTAATAATTTTGATGTTAGCCCCTTGTTCTCAGCTGCTTGCTCAAAGCAATGCAGAGAGAAAACGCAGAGCACATTCAATTTAATGAGCAGAAATTGAATTCAAGTTTGTTCAGAATTGACTTCAATTAGGCAGAGTCTTAATGATAAATTAATCTCTTTTCTTTCGTCCCTAGAATTTGTTTTTCAAAGTAGGGAAATTGGACTACATTGAAAGACCAAATAAAGAATACCAATTTTAACTAGATTATGGAACCGATAGCAAAATTTAATTCTTTATAGTAACGTACTTGGACAAATAGCATTCACTTGGTGGCATGTATTATAATTTATATTCATTGTTACCACTCACACTTTCATGGCATGGATAAAATGGCAGTTGAATTAAATATGGGCTCGTAATAGACTTCAGAGTTTTAATCTTTATTAAGAAACTCTAATTGAATGCATAATTAGCTTTTCAGGGTCTAGGAAACTAGGTTTAATTTCCATGTGGGCTGAAAACATAGATCAGGACTCTTTTTAAAGTGTGTGTGTGTGTGTGTATACACACAATATATATATATATATATATATATATATATATATATATATATATATATATTGTTGAAGAGAAATTACAGGATGAGATGAGCCCTTATGTTTCCACTGTGGTGCAAATAGTGAAAATCACAGCAAGATTTCTCAGTATGCTTCAGTGCTTGAAGGCTGTCATCATTGTCGGAATCCACCTCTGTTTTGCAAAAATGTTGGGGTGTTGGCTAATGGAACCCTATTCAGACGCACCTGGGGCTGCTTGCTTCCCATACTGCAATCACCTTTAGGCATTGCTTTCCCACTGCTAGCTGGAAGCAGAAAGGAAAAAAAAAAAGGTTGCACGTAGCCAGTGCTATTTTTCTACAAAAAGAGGTTCTGGGACTCACCATGAACACCTCCCTCATCCTCTTAGAATGGCAATGGCACCCACCTGCCGGAACTGAGTTCCGGAGTGTTCCGGCTGAAAAAAAGCCTTTCACATGGCACTCAACGCAGGCGCATTAAAGTGCAACGTGAACATAAGTGGTCTGCATTCCGTGTTTCTCTCTGTGTAAAACTTTGCTGCTGTAAGAAGGTAATATTTAGATTCATTTTTCTGTCCATGTTTGCCTCTGGCTCTGCCTTCCACTGACATGTGGCCTCTGTAAGGTTAACCAGAAGGGAATGTGGCCCCTGGACTGTAATCTGTTCCTTGCCCCTGAGCTAAACATGCGACTTCTCCAAGGAATATCCATTCCTTGTGGGATAGCAAGTTCTAAACTGGCTCTTAAATTGGTTTATGCCAATAGGCTCCATATCTAAAATTCAGCAGGCAAATTTGTGTTCTGCATGGAGAATAAACACAGCATTTGCAGCACTGAGTGCTCAAAGGACTCAACATACATGATTATCTTGGTAACCCTTACAACAGCCCTATAAAGAACGTCTGTAACCTCAACAGTGTTCTGAATAAAGCCCTGACAAATAGGCTCCTAATCGATCACCCCTTCCAATAGCCCAGTGAAGACGGAGCATGCTCAGTAGCTATGGAATGTTCAGGGCCAGCTGTAAAAAAAACAATGTGGAATAGAGTATCCTGCGGAGAGCATGGTCAGCTGTCTGGCTGGAACCCTGAGCAGGAGCACTACAGTTGGGAAGTGAAGGTACGCTGCAACATTTTGTTGCACATTCTGCTTATGCATTCTAAAGTGCCGCCCATCTGACTGGCTTGCCACAATGCCACAGCCACTCTGGTCAGCTTCCAAAAATTGAAAACATTAGGCACGATAAAAGATCAAACATTAAAAACTTCCCTATACAGGGCTGCCTTCAGATGTCTTCTAAAAGTCAGATAGTTGTTTATTTCCTTGACATCTGACGGGAGGGCATTCCACAGGGCAGGCATCACTACTGAGAAGGCCCTCTGCCTGGTTCCCTGTAACCTCACTTCTTGCAATGAGGGAACTGCCAAAAGGCCCTAGGAGCTGGACCTCAGTGTCCAGGCTGAACGATGGGGGTGGAGACGCTTCTTCAGGTATACTGGGTCGAGGACATTTAGGTCTTTAAAGGTCAGCACCAACACTTTGAATTGTGCTGGGAAACGTACTGGGAGCCAATGTAGGACCGGTGTTATATGGTCCTGGCTGCCACTCCCAGTCACCAGTCAGGCAGCAACATTCTGGATTAGTTGTAGTTTCCAAGTCACCTTCAAAGGTAGCCCCATATAGAGCACATTGCAGTAGTCCAAGTGGGAGATAACCAGAGCATGTACCACCCAGGTGAGAAAATGCTCAGGCAGGCAGGGTCTTAGCCGGTGTACCAGATGGAGCTGGTAGACAGCTGCCCTGGCCACAGAATCCAAATTTTAGTTGTCCTGTACAGAAAATGTTCAAATCCATACAATTTTCATCATCATCATCATCATCATCATCAACAACAACAACAACAACAATTTATTTATACCCTGCCCATCTGGCTGGGTTTCCCCATCAAGTTCAAGTCACCTTCCCCTCTTAATGTTTCATGCTCATTGGCGCATTGCTACCTAGTGGCTGAAAGGCAGATACGTTTGTTGAAAAAAGTAAGACTGAGCATGTTCCTAAATAGCGGGCTCTTTCTCGAGATGAATGGCAAGCTGAGCCCTGCATGAACTTAGAGAGTAAAAAGAAAACTCAGTTGTTACTCGGTATCCATAGTGTGTTCTCCATATATTACACTGCCAATGAGGACGAACTGGAAGAAGCAATAATCTTCACACTGTGTAAGTAGAAGTACAACTGTTTATTGAAAAGAGAATGGCCACCTATGGAATAATGAAGGCATCTGATGCAGATCACAAAGCCTGCCTCCAATATGGAGAGGGGCTTGCTCCGTATTTCACTGCTAACAATGCTGGGGATGCGAGCGAGGAGTTGTACTGGCTGTGAAGCAAAAACATATGGCTTTAATTAGACGTTTGGCCATACCTCAACAGCTCGGTGATGAAACCTTAGATGATTAGGATTGTTTAAAGACAGCGTCGCCCAATGGCAGAAGGAATTGTGCAACACTTCAGTGGCTCCCCCCCCCCCGCCCCAAACTGGAATACTGTGGCACAATTTAATTGTTGTTTGAGGTTCTTTGACTGGCTTGCTTCAGGATTGGCTGGTTACTTAGGGAATGTGGAAAGCGGCCTTATAACCAATTAGATAATTGGTCCATCTAGAGTGGTCCTTTGTGTGTCATGAAAAATGAATGGGCTGTATTGCACTCTCCCTCCCCAAAAAAGAGAACACAGATTTGTGGATGGGCAAATTCAAGGCCGACAGAGGATGAGATGGTTGGACAGTGTCCTCGAAGCTACTAACATGAGTTTGGCCAAACTGCGAGAGGCAGTGAAGGATAGGCGTGCCTGGCGTGCTCTGGTCCATGGGGTCACGAAGAGTCGGACACGACTGAACGACTGAACAACAACAAAAATTCAGGGCCTCTGCTCTTCCTTGTTATGGTTCTTTACCCTTAAACTGGATATCCTTAAACTACCCCCCCCATTACTTGCAGGGCATTATGGCAGCCCAACAAATTCAAACCACCAAGATGTGTCTGTAGTGCAAAGGTACTGCTACGTTCTTTAATTTCCATGGAGATCCATAGCAGAAGGTGCCTTTGCCATTCTTACACATGCAGCAGAAAATTCAAAAACGCAAATGCTGGTATGTCACAATTGTGGGTCTTTTCTGGAACAGAAAGATTAATAGCATTGCTTAGGGCTAGGTAAAATCTTGAATTGTATAGATCTCCAAAGATCTGGACTCTTCCACGTGACCTAAATATTCTATAACCTGCTTTGTGTATATGTATGCCTGGACCAGAATTTAATGTGCATTGATGGCGGTGGGGGCAACCCAACTATTTGTTAACCTGTCATATTATTCAACTGTTACAATAGTGCCTTCTGGTTTGTATGTGATTGATCTGCATAGCAATTCAGTCAAACAGGATGCTTTAAAACCTTGCTCGCAGTCACAACATTTCTCCAAGTTTTGCAGTGCTGTTCTCTGACCCTCCCCCCCAAAATGTGTACAAAATGCATCGGTTTGGGAAGGTGCCCATAAAATGCATAGATTAAGAGAAGTAACATACAATGGTGTATTGTATCAGGGACAATTGCTCACAAAAATGTGTATATTAGAGGAAAGGTGTGGTTGGTTGCAGGGCCGGCACATCCATTTAGGCGAACAAGGCCTAGGACGCCAAAATAGAGGGGGCGCTGGCCAGGCTTGGGCGGGGGGGGGGCAGGACGGGCTAGCAGCAGCTTCTCCGCTGTAGCTTCTCTGCTACAGCGGAAAAACCGCTGCTTGCTACTCCACCCCCACCTCCCGCTAAAGGGGGGCGGGGGCGGGGGGCGGGATGGGCGAGCAGCGGCTTCTCTGCTACAGCTCCACCCCTGCTCCCACTATGCCTCTTTTCTTTGTAACATCCAAATAAATAAATTCATCACCTAATTTTTTGTTGATCAAAACTCTTCTATGTTTCCTGGCTACATGCATTTCTTGCAGACATATTAACCCCCTCCCCCCTTTTAAAAGCAGGAGGTCTACTCTGTTTCTTTTGGTCTTATTATTTAATCCATTTACGCTCCATGAAATGATTTTAAGATCCATAGTTTATCAAATTCTTTACAGTGGTACCTTGGTTCTCAAACTTAATCCATTCCGGAAGTCCATTCCAAAACCAAAGCGTTCCAAAACCAAGGCATGCTTTCCCATAGAAAGTAATGCAAAATGGATTAATCTGTTCCAGACTTTTAAAAACAATCCCTAAAACAACAATTTAACATGGATTTTACTATCTAATGAGACCATTGATCCATAAAATGAAAGCAATAAACAATGTACTGCAGTCACACAATCAATCAATCAATCAATCAGTAGCTCAACTGGGTTCCACACATTCACAAAAACTAAAACTAAAAGAGCCTCAAAAACAAAAACACAAAATAAATAGCAAAAACAGACAGACCTCAGCGTAACACTCAAAATGGAAGTTTGGCGCTCAAATCGGAAGCGTAACACTTAAAATGGAGCATGTTCAGCTTCCGAAAAATGCTTGCAAACTGGAACACTTACTTCCGGGTTTGCAGTGTTTGGGTTCCAAGTTGTTTGAGTGCCAAGGCATTTGAGAACCAAGGTACCACTCTATTTCATTCAATTGTCATACACTAAGACGCTGTACACTCAACAGATTATCTCCTCACTTTCCCCTTTCCTCTTATCGTTTGTTTCCTCCCTCTTGTTCCTCTTTATCACTTGCTGAATCTTCTCTTGTTTCCCCTTTGCCCTGCACATTTTCCCCTCCTAACATTTTCCAATATTTCCTCCAGAATTTCTCTACCTCTACCTCCATTGTGAATCTTTTTTTACTTTGTTTGAAAGTAAAGGATATCCCCTCAGGGAATTCCCTTCTGAAAGGAATATAATTCTTTTTTAACGCATCTGCTAAGTATTTTTATTTTGATCTTTTTTAGCAATCTCGCTGGAATCTCTCTCAATATTTTTAACATTCCTGTCATCTATTCTCAATTTACTTTGACCATTTGTTTGCATTATTTTATCTTTTACAATTCTTGAGTTCAAAAACACAAGGCAGTCCCCATGTCACTTATTGGACATTGCATACTTTGATTTGACCCTAAATGCCTAGGCGATGTCTTCTTGAATTTCCAGCCATTTTGCAAGTTCTTTTATTATCAACTCCTCTATATTCTCATCCGGTCATTCTTGTATCCCTCGAAAGTGAAGATTCAATTCTCTCTGCTGCACCTCCTGTGTAGCAACTGCATCTAATGTTGCCTCTTGTACCTTTTTAAATTCCACAAGTTCTTCTTTAATTTTTACTTGACTTTTCCTCATCTCTTTGCAGTCACTCTTATTCCCCCCCCCCCAATAATTCTTCTTGTTTGGCGGTTTTGTTTTTCAACCCCTGCATTCCTTACTTTTGTCTGATAAAGTTTTAATCTGTGCTGAGAGGTCCATAATTACTTTAGAATTTTGTTCTATCTTGTTGCCCATTAAATCTAATTTTTCATCTAACGCTTTTATGTTATCATTTATATCTCTTCTCATTCCCAAAATTAATTCTTTGAGGTCTGTGTTTGGGTCAATCTCTATTGCCGATGCTCTTCTTGATTGTGTTCCAGGAGCTGCAAAGGTTGCTGCAGTTGTCGCCTGTAATTTATTTGTTCTCATTTTGCTATGTATATTAATATTAATTTAGTATTGTTTTTCAAATATTTGTGTTTTCCTTACCTATAGATTCTATCATTTACCTTAGTATTTTCAAAGTAGTTTCCAGTTGAGGGGAAAATGTGAGGGTCTTAAATCCTCAGGATTTCATTTTATTTCTAATATTTTATTTCCTTTTCTTTCTATTGTTTGTTAGTTTTCCCTTTTCTTTCTTTCCCATTTTCCTTCTTATTCCTGTCTGTAGCCTCCCTTCCTTTCCTATTCCGTCCTTTCCCCTTTTCTCTCATTATCAAAGTTTCCCAACTCTGTAAAATGTTTACTTTCCTTATCAACCATGTAAGATACAAGTTGTACAATTCTGCTTTTCTTACTGCACCGGGTAGCGGAGATGAATCCATTTATCTTTAAACTCAAACGTGGAGCCACCAGGCAGTTACTGATGACAAGAACCATACAAGTGTGTATATCTTTCATATTTCTATGTCCTGTGGAACTATTTCAAACATGGCTCATCTGATGGTATCAGAAGTCTTCAAGATGTCCTTGGAGGCCTGCAAACATCTTATGAGAGAAAGTTATTTCACCATCTTCCCTACTTTTCATCGGGGAAGAGTCTTGGCACCCTGGTAAACCACAAGCCTTGTACTTCAGAAGGCCCCAGGTTTGATGTCTGGCATCTGCAGGTAGGGCTGGAAATGTCCCTGTTTGAAACACTATAGACCATACTGAGCTAGATGGAGCAAATGTCTGATTCAGTAGAAGGCAACTTCTTGTATTCCTGCTTCTGTCTTGTCCTTGCTCTGTGTGGTTGCAGTCTTACAGCTTCATCCTAAAACGTGTTTGCTCAAAGTGAGGGAAGGCTGATGGCTGCAATGAGGCTTCCCACTAAAAGTGTTTGAAATTCCTCCTCCTGACCCTGCTTTAAATTATTGTGTGTGCTATAGGGTAATTCAGGTCAAGTGTTCCATGCTTGAGCAGTAATTCTTTGCCTTGTGTGCTTCAATTACTTACTTCCTGGAGTGATCAAACCATAGTTTCCTGTTCCATCTAAACCAGCAAACTTTGACTTACATTCATCCATCCATAGAAACTTCATTTTAGGGCCGTCCAGAATTGATGTTCTCAGACAAGTCAATTGAAAAACAAGCTCGACAACTTCGGGATATTCCTCAACAATTCTGGGGGTTTCATTAAAAATAAATAAATCAGGGTGTCCTGGTTTTTACTTTTTGAAATATGGCAACCCTACTTTATTTGCATTAGCCACTAGCCATAGCAATCAAACTTTGGCTTGTGCTTATCCTCCAGACTACAAACCAAGTTCATGATGACATGGCTTGTAAACCTAGTTTGAGGACAAATGCAAACCTAGTTTCTTGTGTAGATATAATGGCAAATTTGTAGTTTGGTCATCCCAGGAAGTGGCTGATAGAAAAGGATTGTGCACAGGGATGAGGGAGGACACAAACACAGCTCTTTTTCCTGCAGCATCAAAGCATCCTGCCGTGAGGTGTGCCTGGGTGCGCATACGAATCAGCTCACTGTCCCCACATTTGCAGATCTACACTCACACAAAAAATGCTGATGTAATTCAGGATTTCCATTCATCCATCAAAATAAATAACAACAACAACAGCAACAAAACAACAACAGAGTACTCAGTCCCAGTTCAGATACTGACTTCAGATCCGTATCTGGATAAGTCCTTCCCTTTTTCAGACACAGCTCCCTATCTGTTCTCTACCCTTGGTAGTGCGTAACACCAGACAGGTGGGATATAAATGTTCATATAAATAAATAAATACATAAAATGAATGAACGGAACAAAAGATTGTTTTGAGGACAAAAGAGACAGATTGTAGAGCATTTTACATGCTAAAATGCTATCTAAATGATTAATAATAATAATGCCATGTACTTGAGTTCTCAGATGCTAGCAGACAGAGGAGTGATGCAGTTGCATTGCCCTGGAGACAGAGGAATGAAGTACCAAAGGAATAAATTAGCCATGCTGTCACATTAAAATAAATTTTCAAATGTAATTTGGGTAACTAGATTAATATGAGCCCATTTAGGAATGCTTAAATGTAACACAATTACATCTAAAATAATGCACAATATAAACAACCATCATGATGGGGAAATATCAAATTCATCTAAAAAGAAAGTCTAGGTTTTGAGAAAAAGCAAAACCAACACCCAGTGGGGAAAACAAAATGTTGACAGAGCACTAGAAATTCTTTCTGGTGGTTATTTTTTTTAAAGTATCAGTTAAAAAAATAATATCGGGTGGTAATCTGCAGCAGATCCCCCATTGGCAACATTAAAAATCCCAAAGCGGGTGGCAACATTAGAAGCAAAATACAGAACGAAACAAAGGCAGAAACAATAACAGGACAACAAAATCCTATAGCCACTAACAGACAGCAATACTTCACCAGTGTTAATAACACTCTTCGGGCAGGCAGATTCTCTCGTTTTTAATGTTAGACATTCCAGGATCAAATCAGGAATCAGGATGGCTTCTTTAAATCTGGGACTGTCCTTGGAAAATAGGGATACTTGGAGGGTCTGTAAGGACCTGATCAGGAGAACCCCTTTCTACATACACATGGAGTTGCCACAAGACTTTCACTTTTCTCTTTTGAACTCAACAGCCTGTGATGAAGCATAGTGTGGATTTGCTGTTTTGCTCCCTTTCTTCTGGATATTGTTATATTGTGACTGACCCTTGTTGGCAGTCGGGGATGGCCTGCCCAGTGCAGGTGTGTTTGTTTCCTTTCCTTTGGTCACTTCCAGACAACCTCTTTATTGAACATGCACCCCGATTGCAAGGTGGTTATAGAGCTTGCAAGGTGGTTATAGAGCATTGCATTCAACAAGTATCACGCCCCACATTCCCGTGCTTTTCCCTATCACTTTCCTTATCTTTGTCCAGTTGCACAGGGACTTTTGTAGTCATGGCATTCCCATGGACATGGTTAGAATGTCGGGATGCAACATGCGGCAGAAACTAGGCTTTATTTCACCTGGGACAAAGACCCAGATTAGCACCACCCATGAGCGTTTTTGTACACGCATACACAGGTTGGGAGCCTCAATGGCACCCCTCTGGGGCTCTGTGCAGTGGACTCCATTGCTACCTGTCTGGACACACAACAACTATCTAGCTTGTTGGATGCATCCCATGGGAAACAAACCTTTAGGTTCTGCTACAATATCCCTGAGTTAGAAGTCTGATTTCCTGGCTTCTCTGCTCAACCTAATTCTGTAATTTTAAGGGCATGCAAGACACTGATACATAGGAAGAAGGGCTAGGACACCAACTCCCTCTTCTATCCTCACAACAACCCTATGAAGTACAGGCCTGAGTCTGGCCCAAGGTTACCCAATAACTTCCATGTGGGAAGGAAAGAGGCAGAGAAGAGGACTATCACTATACGATGCTGGAAGGAGAAAGGGACAGAGTTTAATTCAGAGCTTTCCAAACTGCTGTGTCATGACACGTTAGTGCGTCACTCGCTGCGTGTAGCTGTGTCACATGAATCCTTCTGGGGCTGGAAAGGGGTTAGTTTAACCTCCGGTTTGCTAGTAAAACTGAAATATTGCGTCGCGAATTGATGAGTGTCTAAAAAGTGTGTCACCAACATGAAAAGTTTGGAAAGCTCTGGTTTGATTGGTGTCACGATAAGAGCAGCAGCAGCCCTGCATCTGAACTCCTAGGAACTTTTCACTAAATAAATTTCCCGCAAACGTTTTTTTATTTTCTCACAGCATCCAGGGGATCGACGTGTTCCACAGGTGTGCCTGTATTGTTCCAGCCGTCTGCCTGCTGCAAAGGGGAGAAAGATTATTCTGTCTAAATTAACACTCGCAGCTATTTGTAACTGCCTTTCTCATTAATTCATTCACAGATTCATCTGCGCCTGCATGGCCCGTCAGTTATGGATATGCCATGCAATCCTTTCCAGATTGGAATGGCTTTACATGATCTCTGTATGATCTCAAAACTCCCCAAGCCATGGAGCTTCTATAAGAATTCAAGGCTGGTGAAGCACTGTTAGAATCCTGCTGATTAACCAACTCTTGAATTATTCCCAGAACAAATTGAAACCAGGGTCTGTCCAAATATGCATGAAACTAGATAATGGTGAAATCAGACTTGGCTTGGGTCAGCCTTCGCCATCCTGGTGCTCTCAAGATGTTTTGGACTACACCTCCCTGGCATGCCAACTCTTAGGGGTCAAATTATTTCGCCCACCCTCCCATTTTTTTTGGAGTGGGCCATGCCCCCTCAGTCTTCAGAGGGCATTTAGCTCTATCCCCTGGCTCCTCGTGACATCACACACATGATGTCAGGACATCACATTGGGCCCCCTCAATCGTCTTGAGAAGGTGGCGCCTCTGACAGCTCCTATATGCTGGCTGAGGCATATGAGAATTGTAGTCTGAACCATCTGGAGGGCACCAGGTTGGCAAAGTCTGACTGAAATGCTCCCTCTCAGTGCCATAAATCGTGAAACAGCTATTTTCAATCTGGGTATTTCTCAAAGGAAGCATTCAGCTGTAAAATCCTATAGCACTCAGGCCCATTACAAGCTAACCATCCAGATTCCAATGTCAATTATGGGCCAAAGTACTGACCACTCTGATTGTGGTGCATATATTTAGCCAGGTTAGAACATGCTGATAACCAGCACGCTGTGTATAATAGTTCAGAATGTTCCAGGAGGAAAGGAAGAAAATATTCAATTAAGGTTTTGTCTTTTCGGAAAAAGAGAGAAAAAAAGAAATTGACCAAGTCAGCCACGGTGATTCATGTTTATTTAGAAAACAATATTGAATAACTTACTTTACAGATAGCAGCCAAGGAAGGATGAGATAAAACCCTGGTACTATATTTATATTTTATTTTGCAGACGTATCTAATCTGCGGTGGTATGAGAAATGCTGTAAAACGTGTGTCGTTGAAAATTGCTGCAGCATCATACTTAACAACTTGTCCTTTAGAAACCAGGTCAACTTTTGCAGTAGTCTGTAGTAATATATATGTATGCTGAGGAGGTTTTTTATGTCTTATAATAGAGATGGTTTAGATAATAGGCTTTCATCTATTACATTTATCAGGTTGTCTTATCTCTGCAGAGCCATCAAAAGGCTGTATTGAGAAAATATTAAGATAGGGATGCCTGCTTCATTTGATACGCACACAAGGGGCCCAATCCTGTTTCCATTGAACTCGCTGGTGGTTTTGTCTTTGACTTTAATGGAAGCAGCATCGGGGCTATGAATAGATTCCATTAATGTTAATTAGGCTACAGTGAAATTCCAATTATCTCCATCAAACGTAGGGTATCAAAAGCTTTTACTTATGAAAGTTAACTAAGTTGTCCCACTTGCAACATCAAGTCATTGTAGCCCAATAAATTAGGGCTCAGATTTAAACAAACATAGGAATATCCAAATGGCTGTTGACTGCGCTGTCCCTTTATGGGAGCATTGCTGACATTTGGTACTGGGAGACCTGAGCGGGAAGACAAAAGGCATGGATGCTGCTGCTGAAGATATTCTGTTTGCTGGGGAAACGGAGAAGGAGAACAACAAATTTGCCCCCCCACCCTTTTGTCCTCTCCTGCCCACCCAAAATGTGCTCTGGAGTGTTGGGGGAACCCCTGGGACAGATTTAGAGGGCACGTGAGGGAGGTGGAGAAGGGAGAAAGTTCTGTTGATCAAGTGTAAATTGGAATGAATTGCTACCTTACCCATTAATTTGTAGCTACTTTCCCCATGGAACAGTGCTTTTCAGGCTGCTCTCTGAAGAACCCTGGGGTTTCTCAGATGCTCAACCGGGGTCCTGTCATATTAAAACCAGCCACAAAGGACTGTAAGGCTACACAAACACTTATAGGTAAAGCACCCTTATACCACTTTAATAGTCATGTTTTCCTGCAAAGACTCCTGGGAATTACGGTTTGTTAAAAATTCCCCCAAACCTTCCCAGTTTGCTTGGTAATCACAGGTACAAGCAATGTTGAGTCTTCTGATGTTTAAGCTTGGATATAGAATTTCATATCAGAGGACGAACTAGTCTAGTCTCAGAACTGGGGGATGGTGTGCGTGTGTATAAAATATCTGGATTATGTTTAGTTTTCTAAATTAGGCTTCCTCCAAATGACCCGCTTATTGAGCATTCATTTCGATTTGCTTGGACAAAGTTTATGTGGAAGTTGCATTATGTCTGGGTTTTAGTGAGCATTCGTTCTGATTTCTTTGCAGGCTGTCTCCCCATTAATCATTTGTTCAACCCACACTTTTCTTGCATTTGCCCACCACTTTCCGAACTGTAAAAGGAAAAGGGGAAAAGTGGATTTGTTGCCCTAGCACCACAGAGCACTTTTAACTACTTTAGTTGTGCAAACCTAAATTTCTGGTGTGTGTTTCATGCAAAATAGCGACAAGTTTGGGAAGCATTCTTATCCTTTGGAGTGTATCAGCAGCAATTATGAACTGTTTGCAGTCGTTTAATTTTTTGATATCCTCCTCCTCCTGCCCCCTGTTCAGTTTTTCTCAAAAGTTTCTGTGTCCCTGTAATGAAGTGCAATAATTTAGCACGAGTCTCTCGTTAGAGCTAAGTTTTGTACAGCGAGTTCAATTAGCATTGAGATACACGGTCAGCGCTTTGATCTATGACAGCCTTTTGTGACAGCATTCCACGCCTTTTTTTACCGCTAGAGAAAGGAGGAGGAAAATATATATTCTCTACATTCCCTGTTGCTCTAGGAGGCTGAAGGATTTTCTGTGATGATTCACGGGGGAGTTAAGGACTGTAATAAGTTACAGAATGGTGTTTCAACCGAGGATTTAGAAGTAACTACTGAATCTGTGGAGGCAAACCAGGAAAACGTCTAAATCCATTTATCAGAGCGCACAATAGTTCCCATTCTGAAGACAGCGAAACAATAAATATTGAGCCCCAGAAAATTAATCTGCATCCTGAGTATTTTAATTAAAAATAGTAATCTGTATAGCTCTCCACCCACGACTCTTGCAAACTTCTGCCTCTTTGCAGAGTCACTTAGTTTCAATGTAGCTGGTCGCTCGCTACAGATGGATGCTGTTAGTTTCCAGGCATTACTTTACTAAAGGTGGATTTGCATTGTGTTCCTAAATATAGATGAGGATACCAATTTTGTGACTAGGTCTATGATATACAGTGGTACCTCAGGTTAAGAACTTAATTCGTTCCGGAGATCCGTTCTTAACCTGAAACTGTTCTTAACCTGAAGTACCACTTTAGCTAATGGGGCCTCCCGCTGCTGCGGCACCGCTGCACGATTTCTGTTCTCATCCTGAAGCCAAGTTCTTAACCCGAGGTACTATTTCTGGGTTAGCGGAGTCTATAACCTGCAGCATCTGTAACCTGAAGCGTCTGTAACCCGAGGTACCACTGTATTCGGTTACCTTGTCCCACAAACCCAATAAATGCGAAATGTGTTGTTTGTTTACCTTGGCGTTTGCAGACAGATTAACGAAACACTGGCTAAATTATTAAGACTGGGTGTGAAAGCTTTTACAATCTGAGGGCCACATTCCCCTCTGAACAATCTTCCAGCGGCCACCTGGGAGTGGTGTGTTATGTATCCAGTGGTCTCTGTTTGCCTGAGCTTGAGTGCGGACTAAGGATTCTGATACATGATGTCCAATCACAGAACAGTTCAGGATTTGGGCCTCTGCCATTGGCCCTTGAACTCTGAGTTGTGATTTGCAGCTTGGGTGTTTAGACAGCCAATCACATTGGGAGTGGGAGTGGTCCAGGCTCGGAGGAATGTATATAAGCAGTTGCTTTGCCCCTTTTTCCCAGTTATGTATGTAGTTCAATAAAGGTTCTTGCTGTTAACACTGTGTCTTACCTCGTGGGAAACCACCTACACTTTATGGTGGCTGGAGCCAGAGGGGAAAGTGGGCAGAGAAATGGATGTAGAGTTTGCCTTTGTACAAGTACAAAGGGCGAGGGAAGAGAGACTTCCGGTGGTCACCAGGCAATGGCTTTTCCCCACCTTGCCCCACCTTCCAGCCCTAGGAGCTTTTCTCTGGCCACAACTTTGAGAACAGCAGAAGCAGCTGGGAAGAGAAGAGTTCAAGGATATTTATATATATATATATATATATATATATATATATATATATATATATAATTTTATAAGTTGTGGGTCCTTGTTTCTCAATTTCAATAATCTTTTGCTTAGCTTTGTATGTTTTGTGGTATTTTATGCATTGCGACTCACCGTTATTTTTTTAATTGATTATAGTTTAGTAATTCTTTATTGTAATTGATTAGTGTAAACTGTTTAATTATTATTTGCTGATATTTAATTTTACTGTTTCTTATTAGATTCTAGTGGATTATTGAGTATTCCTTTATTTGATGTAAGTTGTTTATTTCAAAGCTATTGTGACTTTTTTTTGGTATTGAATCAGTTTGTTATTGTTAATGTTTGACGTTTTATGATTTTTTTTTGGTATTGAATCAGTTTGTTATTGTTAATGTTTGACGTTTTATGATGTTTTTATATGTGCTGGAAGCTGCCCAGAGTGGTTGGGGCAACCCAGCCAGATGGTCTGCATATAAATAAAAAACTCATTAGTAGTATTAGTACAGTATTAGTATTTTTTAGTATTAATTGTGAAGGGTGTGGCCTGGGGAGAGTTCTGTGGGCCAGATAGAGATGCCTGGCCACATTCATCTCAAGGGCTTCATGTTTTCTGTAATAAGACCAGGTGCCTCATAAATCTCTAGTACAAATGACTACATCACTGCATGAATTCCCTGCCTGGTGCCTTCCAAATGTTTTGGACTACCACTCTCATCAACCCCACCAGCATGGCCAACTAGGAGGGGACTAGGCTTGGGAACATTAGTCTTCTCCCTTTATATTCCCAAATGAGCCAGTGTGATATAATGGTTAGAGTGTTGGACTCGGACATGGGAGAGCAAGGTTCAAATCCCCACTCAGCCATGAAGCTTGCTGGGTGACCTTGGAGTCAGTCACCATCTTTTAGCCTAACCTACCTCACACGGTTGTTGTGAGGATGAAATCGGGAGGAGGAGAACTATATACACCACCTTGATAAATTTGGAAGATAAAGGTGGTATATAAATGTAAATGATGATGAGATGATGATGATGAAGATGATGCATGATCCAGGAGTCAACCTCTTCAGTCTTTTCTTCTTCTGAAATATACCGCTTCGGAGGGCTACAAATGTTGTCAGAGCAGCGATGCTGGATGAAAGAGGTGCTTAAACTTCCTCATGTGGGGGCACTTTTGCAATCAAAATGGACTCCTTTCCCCTGGGCTGCTTCCCCCACCCACGGGGGGGGGAAAGTTAATTGATTAATTAATGAAAAACTGCAGGGCCCATTTCCGACGGCAGCTGCTCCTTCTGAGCAGTTGTAAATGAGCGTTTCACAGTGAGGGTTCTTCTGCCCTAGCTCCTCAGAGCATGATTCACCATTTGAAAAGATGTATCTTTTGTTTAAATTCTGCTTTTGCACAAGGCTTCCGTTTTCCTTCTTCCAAAAAGACTCACCTGGTTCAGCAGTGCTGCAGTACATCCTCCGCGTTTAAATGAACTTTCCTACTATTCTCTAAATTTTCAGTGATACACACACACACACACACACACACACACACACACACACACAGTTTGGGAACCTCTAGCCTTCCAGGTACCTCTGGACTTGTATTCCAATCAGAGCATCGAGTGTAACCAGCCACTAGGGCTGATGGGGTTGTAGTTCTGCAGTGTCTGGAGGCTTATAACTCTGGCTCTGACTTCCACTTCCACTACTCACCTACCTTTCCCATGGACTGAAGCCTGGACGGAGATAGGAGCCAAGAAAATGTTGCTCATTACTGATGAACTGATTGGGAGACCCCTGGTAAACTGTGGGCTCCCAGGATCACAGTCTGAAAACTCCTACTCTGGAAAAGTAAGTTGTGCGTGTGCTGCAAATGGCACACCTAAATGTCCTGGCTGTTATCCTGCTGTAGACTCACAGTTTTGAGTGACACAAAGCTTCCAGAACTAAAAAAAAAGAAGAACTTAAAAAAATTAATGTCAAACTGTCTCTGCCAAGAAGCCTCAAAGATGCCTCACTACAGAGATTAGGAAGACAAGAAATTATGAAACTGACAGGGGTCATTATCTGAGTGAGAGCCATTAGAGAAGAGCTGATGGTTAAATTGTCAAAGCCTTGAAAAAGCAGACTTTTTTTTTTTAAGCAAGCAAACAACTGTTGATTTAACCCCCCTTACAAATAATTCATTATGCTCTCATGGGAAATGCAACAAGCTATTCAAATAAAATAATACAGATCCAAAACAGAAGCATGAGACATTTCCCCGTAGATGTACTTTGTATCTAATGTTTCTTTTTTTTGGAAGTACAAATGTTCTCTTAAGTTGCACAGATTTCTCGATGAAAAGGGTTAGCTGCAGTAGTCCAAGCCGAAAAGCATTTGGATATCGCCATGCCTAAAAAGCACCTGTTACCCTCAATTTCTTCATCTTAGTGTGAATTTCTTGTAATCGACACACATCTGTATGTGTTTTTGCCTATTTGCAGGTAGGAAAGTGGCAGGGGAAACTGAAATGTGTATGAGGAAAGAATGATGAATGGGAAGATGTGTAAGCAACATATAAGCAAAACGATGAATGCTCATTGTCATACAACCTCCCTAGAAGCAAATCAGAACGGATGCTCCATAAAGATGGGACACAGTCTAACCTCTGCCTAAGCCTTGTGCAAGCCAATCAGGATGAATGTGCAATAAACTAGTCATCAGGAGGAGCCCTTGGTTGTAACTGCTGGCAACAAAGGTGGTGGTGGGCTGCCTGTACTTGATTCTGAAAGATAGGTGAGCATTTCCCCATCTGTGTGGGGAAATGCCACATCTCTCTGTAAACGCTGCTTCTTAATTCTAAGTGAATGTTGAAGGGAGACAGTGCAGTTATTTAGTGATAAGCTCCCTGTTCCTTAATTTAAATGTGAGGGGAAGACTTAAGTTGGTGAGAGGGAAGAATACTCTAAAAATGCTCAGAAGCATGCATTGCTTTCCTGTTAATTTTTCCTAAGAATTCTTCGCCATTGATCAGTGGCTGATCGTGGGCTGTTTACTTGTTGCTGTTCCTCCTATGTGAAATGGGAGAAATATCTTCTAAATGGTAGAAATGAACTAGAGGGCATGGGTGTGTATTATGTAAGGTAAAAGTAAAGGACCCCTGGACAGTTAAGTCCAGTGAAAGGCAGCTATGGGGTACAGTGTTCACCTCGCTTTTCAGGCCGAGGGAGCCAGTGTTTGTCCACAGACAGCTTTCCGGGTCATTTGGTCAGCATGACTAAACCACTTCTGGCTCAACAGGACACCTTGATGAGGGCCAGAGCTTACGGAAACCTTCCTGCCACAGCGGTACCTATTTATCTACTTGCATTGGTGTGCTTTCGAACTGCTAGGTTGGCAGAAGCTGGGATAGAGCAGCGGGAGCTCACCACCGTCATGAGGATTCGGACCACCAACTTTCTGATCAGCAAGCCCAAGAGGCTCAGTTTTTTAGACCACAGCGTCACCTGTGCTATATTATGAACACTTGACTTGCCATGTAGTATATGAGATTTGTCATTCTGAGCTAATTGCTTTCATGCAAATTTAATCTCTGTTTCTGCCTGTGGTATATTTCTGTCTGGGTTGTGTCGGTCCTGACAGCACTGCCATTGCCCCACCCACTGATTTAGTAGGAGTGTCCCATTCTCATATGTGAAATATTGGAGAGCATTCTAACTTACTGTGCCAACAGTGGCATCCCTGCTTGTGGTTTTACCAACCTAGGGCCTTAGAAACAGTGAACTGACAAATATTTTGGAGGAGACCTTCCTAGAAAACATTGAGGCTAGAGGTGGAAAATTTGGTGGTGGCGGTAGTTGTGATGGCAGAGATAGTGTTAAAAAAGTCTGGTCTAGGCCTGCTCATATCAAGTGGACTTCCTGTACAAACTTAGTAATACTGGGTTGGATGCAGACTAAGTTAGCTGAACGTTGGTCCTATTGCAGTGATGGAGAACATCTCCAGATGTTGTTGGACTCCAACTTCCAACAATCCCAGCCAGCCAGAAACGATCAGGATCAGGGATGATGGGCATTGTAACCCAGCGATATCTAAAGGTTCCCCAAAGCTCTTCTGTTATAATCAATGGAACCATGAGCAATGACACGAGTCTCATTGATTTCAGTGGAAATCTAAGGGCTTATCCATACTTCTGCTTCTTCTGTGCCTAGAAAGCTCAGGTCTGAGCAGCTTTCACTTGTCCCATGCTCTCTAGACATGGGTCCAAGTGGTTTTCTATTTGCCCCACCACTTTCTGCAGGAAAACCCACTCTTTACTGCTGAATCGGAGCAAATGTCAATCCATGGAACAACCGACTGATGTTACTTTGCTCCAATTCAGCGGTAAAGAGGAGGTTTTCCCAGGGGCAATGTAGTAGGACAAGCAGAAGTGTAGACAAGCCAGAAGTGCAATGAACTTAGTCTGGATCTAGCCTGTTACATCTGAGCTGGAAAGCTCCATGGTCGGTTCCAGTGGCAAAGCTTCATGCTTTGGCACTGGGGGACGGAGAGCAGGCAGGTGCGGGGCTGGCGCACATCCTGTGGGTGTGGTCACTGCCTGCAGGGGCATGGTGCCCAGCACGGGCGGGGGGCAGCCGCAATGGCACCCCACCAGGATCGTGCTGCGGGGGGCGGTGCGCTCCCCCCCCACTCCTCTTCCTCCGCCAGTGGTTGGTTCTGCTCTAAATCAAAATCTTCTGGAAACTTTTGACTAAAGTTAAAAAGTGTGATACAATCAATAGATTGTCACAGATTCTATCAGTATTATAATAACTTGTAACTGCCTGTTAATAAATACAATGTGGCTCTTAAAAAAGGCACTGATAATTATTAAGAGCAGCAAGGGGACTCGAGTTCATGTTGATTTTTATAGAATTCAAAGCTCTTAATCTGTTATCAGTGAATCTGAAGCATACCTGTTGCATAGCAGTAAATTACTTATCAATCCCTTGGGCAGTATATTTTAATATCAGTATTATATGGTGGATGATATAAATCTTGTGTACAGTGTTATTGGCTTAAGCAGCTGCTGACTTAAAAAGGCCAGTTTAACAAGTCACCACTGTATTATGTTTAATTAGGTACAGTTTATATAATGAGGTGTTCAGTTCTAATGGAAAGGCATGCTGTGAGCAGCACATCTGCAGGAATAACTATTACAATCAGCATTGCAGAGACCCATGGAACTGCAAATTAGACTTACTTATCTAGAAATAAATTACATCCCAATGCCTTCATAAAGCTCATTAATTAATTCCACTGGCATAAAGGTCTTTTTCTTAATTTCATGTTCCATTAGCATAATAAACACAATTTGAGTTACAACAGTATGATCAGTTTAATGGATGCTATTTATTTTGGGATTTTTTATTTAAAGTCCCGGTATCGTAAAATTAACATCAATATGCTATTTGGTCCTTTATTAAAATTCCCATGGGATAACCAACACAGATGTTCAATACAGCATCATATATTTGCTGCATTTTTATGGTGCTGCTAATTGGCCATATGGAAAGGTGTTGCTTAAGGTTTGTTTAAAAAAAAAATAACCCTGAAATTATAGAGATCATAAATAAATCACAGTTGGATGGCATTTAAACTTAGGTGCATTAATCTATGCAGAATGCTGATCTACAGTATAGAATGTCAACGTATTTTGCCATGTAACAGGCTGCACTGGTGATCTCCAATGTTAGTCAAACTGCGAGTCAATTGGTTGAAATCAATGTACTTAAGTACATTGATTGAAATGGGTCTAATCCCAGTATGGCTGAGTTGGGCTCATCACTCATTTCTTTTCTGATTTCATGGCAAATGGCCTTGGAATGCTGGGAGTTGTAGTCCAATAGCATCTGAAAGATCATAGGTTCTCCCACTGCTGCCATGGCAAATGCAATTGAACAGGGACATGGGCAAATGAGGCCAGGGACTAGAAGGGCAAAGCAGAAGGGGAACACCATTCAGAAGAATGGCATGCCAACACTATGAATGTGTTTGCAAGGACCCCAAAAAACCCTGCTGAAAATGGGAGGTGCTTTTTGATCTTCTGGAAAAGAATGGGGCAGGTAGGTTTGTCTCAGCCCTATGGTATACCTAAGATAGGTTTTGAGAACAGGCTTCTCTCCTACATTCTTAAAAAGAATTATAATTTATGCAGACATGGTGTAATCAGGAGAAACGCTACCCAGCTACAAGTTTAGTCACAGATTGGTTACAATCATCTCCCTTTGTTGTTTCTCTGAGCATTTTATGCTTGCTCCATTTCATATGAGAAATAACATTTGTCCGCAGCATTTGGGAGATGATCTACGTTTAATAGAGCATAAGGTTCCAGTTTTCGGCTAACAGGGCTTCCTATGGATAGTATTACATGTAATGTCCTATCAGCTTTTTATATTGCATTTTACTGTAACGGCAGGATGTCGGCGAAAATTCCAGCTCTGCCATATACAGTTGCACATATACTGCAGTTACAGATATTCTTTTCATACAGTATATCCAATTCCTAGCTAATTCTTTATTATTCCACACTAGATATACGGCCTGCTCCATGCTTGCCTTTACTCTCTTTTTGTTTGCATTCCCCACTTTGCAGCAGTAAATCTCATATTACGCAGATCTCTTAATGTTAACTAACATTAAGGTTAACTGAGCCATTTTAATGATTCGATGTATTTCTGACATATTTTTTTTTGTTGGGTGTGTGTAATTCATCTTGCAAATTTGCCTTTTAACCCGAATATGACCCATTCTGGCTATGAACTCTCTCTTTCCGGTGGCGATTTCCCTTAACGTGATCCTCCTCCACCTCATTATCATAACTCAAAACAAAAGTCTCAGCAGTACTCCAGTTACAACTTGGTATCATTGGAAGATGCCCACTCTCTTTTCTATGCCCTTTGGTTGAAGCCATTTGTGGCACCTTATAGGGGAGAAAGATAAAACATCTGGGGAATAAAAAGCACGGAATGATAATATAAATTAAGCTTTCATGCAGATGGCAATGGTTTATCTTTGTCAAATCCATTATCTTACACTGCGGAATTTGTGAAAGTGAAGTAATAGTTTGGATCGTTATCAGCACATAAGGAGAACCATAGGACTGAATAAGAAAGAGGATGCAGAAAATGTGAAAGTCCTGATCAACCTCAAGTCAGTTTTGAGTGAATCAAATCACCACCAATGAGACTTAAGTTAGGTTAACACTTTCAATGGGATGTTCAGCCCCATCCTATCCGTGTTCAAGATTCCATCAATGGTGTCTTCGAAATTACATATCACTTGGGAAGACAGGCAAACTAACTTCAGTGTACTGGAAGAAGCAAAGATCACCACTGTCAAAGCAATGATTCTTCAACATCAACTTTGCTGGACTGGCCATGTTGTTTGGATGCCTGATCATTGTCTTCCAAAGCAGCTACTCTATCCCCAACTTAAGAATACAAAGTGAAATACTGGTGGACAACAAAAGAGGTTTAAAGACACTCTCAAGGCAAATCTTTAAAAAAATGCAGTATAAGAACCAGAAATTGAGAAACACTGGCCAGCAAGTGCTCCAATTGGAGAGTTGTTGTTCAGTCGTGTCCGACTCTTCATGACCCCATGGACCAGAGCACGCCAGGCACGCCTATCTTTCACTGCCTCCCGCAGTTTGGCCAAACTCATGCTAGTTGCTTCAAGAACATTGTCCAACCATCTTATCCTCTGTCGTCCCCTTCTCCTTGTGAGAGGAGAATTGGAGAGTAGCCTCTACCAAAGATGTCATGGATTTTGAAGAAGCACAAGTTCTGGACGAAAGGGAGAAATGTGCTAAGAGGAAGGCACATTTGGAAAATCCTCACCATGATCAACTCACACCTGGAAACCTATGTCCCCCCCGTGAAAGGATATGTGGCTCCAGAACTGGCCTCCACACATCGCTTAGACTGCGTTCATGGAAGACAATCTTACTCGACCACGAGTGCTTGCCAATGGATGCGTGTCCACTTTGAAGTGGGTTCCAGTGAGTATAATGGGAGTCATTCTTGAGTCAGCATACATGAGATTACAACCTACAGCACAATCCTATACAGTGGAACCTCTACTTACAACCACAATCTGTTCCGGAGGTCCTGTCATAACTAGAAACGTACATAAGTAGAGGTGCACTTTTCCATAGAAAGTAGATGATGAAAAACACCCCCTAAAACAGCAATTTGACATGAATTTTACTGTCTAACGAGACCATAGATCCATAAAACGAAGGCAATAATCAATGTACTGTATTATAAAATAAGCAAGACAGTACAGTATTGTAGATGGAAATTTTTTAACATTTATTTATTTTTATTACGTGCACTGAGGGTGGGCAGGCTTACTTGGCTACAAGCTGGGGGTAGGGCAAGGGTCAGTAAAGAGCTGATTCACTTCGGCCAGGGTCCCTTTTTTTCTTGCCAGGCCAGGTTCTTCTCTGGACTTCCTCGGGTTAGTTCCTCGGCAGGGTTTGGGGCTGCAGTGTGCCCTGCTGTGCCTCTTCCAGGCGGCACCTCTTCCACAGCTTTGGGGGGTGGGGTGGGGAGCCCTCTCCCCGGCAGCAGAGGCCTCAGCGCTGCTCCGCAGCCGGTGGGGTGAGCTCAGGCAAACCGGAGGCCTCTCCCTGGCTGCAGAGGCCCCAGTCCTGCCCTGCAGCTAACCGGGCAAGCTCCGGGCTGCTGGCAAGGCCTCTGTTCATATCTAGAGGAAAGTTCATAAATCAAAGCACCTACTGAAAGTCGTAACTGGAATTGTACGTAAGTAGAGCCGTACGTAAGTCAAGGTTCCACCGTACAAGTCTACCCAAAAATAGCAAGTCCCATTGATTTCAGAGGACCTTAGTCCTAGGAAACTCGGTAGCTGATTTCTGCCTTCATCATGATGCTTCATTTCTGCTGGATCAGGGTCAAAGTCTTTAAGAATTCATGGGAAGCTATTTCAATAAAATATCAGATTCTTTCAACAGAGGTGGGTTTTCTTTTTTTAATGACTTGTGCCAACATACTTTTGAACCATAAATCTAGATGTTCAAGGAAGGTATCAAAGCAGGACCTGCACCTATCTTTCTTGAGCAGGCTATCTGCTTTATGAAGGATCACTAAGGGAAGAATTTAACATCTTATTCTAAATTATTTCAGATCGTATCTGAAAACTGGATAAATGGTGAAAGACGGGGATGAGCGTCTTTGAGAATAAAAAGAACGGCAGAATAAAATGAAATACTGTGCAGGAGCTGACAGAGAATGGCAACCTTACAGTTGCATCAAACTATATTGTTCTGCTAGTAGAATAACCTGGATCATTGGCTGGTTTAATGATACTATCCTCCTACACTCCCACTGTGGAGGAATATACAGGAAGCATATAGTAAAAGCATTTCTATAGCTGGAAAAGTAGAGGAGACAATTGAAACATGAGATAACTTTTTTATTCTTTCACCCCTTTAAGATACCAAATCTTGCAAGGACCTGGAACATTGCCAATCACATTAGTAGTGTCACTTTAAAAAAGGCTTAAAGACATTGATAACTGGGAACAACATAAAATATGAAGATATGTAGATCTAGTTAAAAAATAACTGGAGTATTTACTGATATAGAAAGACACTGTAAGAAAAAATGATGGTAGATTCATCCCCACCAGTATTTTCACATTTAAGGCATTTTTTGTACATTACTTCTAGAAATATAAAGAAATAGAATTCTGATCTGTTGTTTTTTTAATGACAAGGGTTAGGAGTCTAGAATCTGTAAATTACAACCAGCTTGGTTGCCCTGTCTCCTGGGTCCCTGAAACTGCCAGGCAACCCCCCCCCCCCAAAAAAAATTGCTTCATATTCAGGATTAAATGACAGAGCACCTTATAAATGAGACGGATGCGATGGAATGCGGTGGAGAAACAGGGACATCTGTGGCATAGTAGAATTTCATTCGCAGCCAACTATTTGTCATTTTATTTGTTTATTTTAAAAGCTTTTAGACCACGTTTCAGGGAGAGTTGCCCCTCGAAGTGGTTTCCAACCAAGTACAAATATAAATCCATAAAACCCAACAGTAAAACTAGTAAAAACAATGAGAACATCCAGAAGTAGCTCACTCAGTGGGGCAGAGCTGTAATGCCAGTTTTTCAGCAGCAGGGTCACCCAACTTGCTTCATTTCAGAAGTATACTTTTTCCCGAGGGCAGGGGGCTGCCAGGAATCATTTTGTTGCCACCATTGTTAAGAAACTGGGAACTGGAAAACCTTGCTGACCTGCAAATCACCTGGATATCTAGCAGTAGCTACTGATCTATGCCCCACCCCAATACAGAATATTTGCAGAAATGTGGGAAGAGAATGACCTCTGCTTCCCCCCAATCATTATGGCTTCAGCTTTCTGCATGCATGTCCCCCAAGATCTTCATAAGCAGAGGGTGATGCGCAGCTGCTTGCCATGGTCTGAATAGTTGTCATTGTGATTCAGGAAGGTGTGGCAATGTTCTGTGCCCTCCTGCTTCCAAGGCCTGTGGTGCAAATCCCCTCAGTTGCTTTGGGTTGAAACAACTGGAGGGGCCACAGACAATAGCTTTCCATTTCCCTCTTTGACTGCTCAGTTGTGGCTGGGAAAAAGGAAGTAGCTGGCCAATGAAGGATGGCAATCAGGTTACTTGCCTGTGCAGAAGCATCTTTCATGCATTGGCTGCTTCTTTCTCCCAACCTAGCCCCAACAGAAGAGATAAAGCCAGAAGGTGTTGGGAGAAAGTGGGGTGGAGTGGGGAGAAAAGATACATATGGAAGTATTTCCTCCTAACTGCTACAAGACTCTAATTTCCATTGCTCTCAGTCTCAGCATCTCATCACCAAGGGGTGGCTGGTTGCCTCCTCTGTTCCAGGTAAGTAAAGGTAAAGGGATCCCTGACCATTAGGTCCAGTCTGGGGTTACGGTGCTCATCTTGCTTTACTGGCCGAGGGAGCCGGCGTACAGCTTCCGGGTCATGTGGCCAGCATGACAAAGCCGCTTCTGGCAAACCAGAGCAGTGCACGGAAACGCCGTTTACCTTCCCGCTGGAGTGGTAGCTATTTATCTACTTGCACTTTTGACGTGCTTTCGATCTGCTAGGTGGGCAGGAGCTGGGACTGAGCAACGGGAGCTCACCCCATCGCGGGGATTCGAACGGCTGACCTTCTGATCAGCAAGCCCTAGGCTCTGTGGTTTAACCGACAGCGCTACCCACGTTCCAGGTACCTCCTGTCTTTTGAGTTGGGAGCTGAGCCTTGCCAACATTCTTATCTTCCAGAATTGTGCCATTGTTAGTGAAGGGTGAACGTCCCTTGGCTTCACTCGGGATTGGCTTGGAATGGCTGTTTATGAGTTTTGTTGGCAAGAGTTCAGAACAAGCTCATCTGTTCCCCAAGTGTTCTTTCCCAGCTTGTAATGTTGGCACTTGTGTGCAGGTGTTGTTGTGCACTTATGTGGTCTTGCATCGGTTTGTTGCTGTGGCAAGAAACCATCAAGAGAAGCGATTGACACAGGAAGAGAGGGGACTTGCCAAGCAACTTCGGTGGGAAGGGCTGGGTCACATAGCTATACAGAAATCCATGAACGTTTCATCAAGGATAAGGGATTCACATCAAAGAGCTGTGCATGTTTCTACATAGCAGCTGACTTTGGGCAAATGATTAGCAGATTCTAGGGGTGTGAACCAACCACAAGAGTTAGTTCAAAGACCACTTTGGTGCTTTGAATTTTCTTTTCAACTTGGACGAATTCAAAGACTGCCCAATTCAACTTGAATGTCCGAGGCAATTTGCTTTCTTGCACCTGCATTCACTATTGGGAAATTTCAAAATAAAAAAGGCTATCACCTTTCCCCCCCTTTTGACCAAAGTAGATGAAATTTACAGGCATGGTACCCTTCCAGAGTGGATAAAAGTCGTCAAATTTCAGGCAAACAGGTCCAAGGGATTTTGTGGTGGACACCTCTAAAATATGACCCACCCACACCTGCAAGGAATGATCTCAAACAAATAATAATTTTTGGTCAGCGTCTGATGAAATTTTCAGGCAAGCTCATCTCTTCTGAGAGCATGAATCCTATCAAATTTCGGGAGGATAGCTTTGGTGATTTTCTTGCATGAGAAGCTGTTGCTGTTGTAAGGTCAGTGCAACAGGGATAATTTAATCTCTGCTAGTGTTTTGTGGACAATTATCTGATGGCCATATTCTCTACTAAATTTCCATCTTCAGTGGTAGGCCCACATGCAATGCATTACAGTATCCAGTTAAGAGGCTACTGGAGCAAAGATTACTGCAACACTATCTTTGTCCAGGAACAGCCATAGAAGGAAAATGTGTTGAAGGTAGTATAAATAATGAGGCCACCTAGGGCTCCAGTGACCATGCTGGATGCTAAGTCCCAGATATGGAGCCACTTGCCCACTGTGTTTGTCAGAATTCAGCCTCCTTGGCCTGTACCCAGCCCATTACTGAATCCAGGCATGTCCACAGCTTCACCTGACTGAGATGGTATGAAGGACTAGAGCTGAGTGTCACCAGCAAACGGATGACACTTCATTCCAAACTCTGTGATGATGACCTCACCCTGCAGATTCACATAGACATTAAAGAGCATGAGGTACTGGATGGAGCCTTGCAGGATGCCACAGCACAACCGCCAGGGAGATAAGCGGATACCTTCAGCCCAATGCTTCTCTCTGACCCTAACTCTGCAGGTAGAAGTGGAACTACTATATCACTTTGCCTCCAACACCCATTCTACAGAGCCGATCCAGTCTGAACCCAGACAGGACTGGATCTAGCTAATTCACGTTATCCTGAATTTAATTACCCTCTCTCTTAAGCATCTTGACCCCAAGGGGTATATTAGTGACTGGGTGACAGTTATTACAATTTTCTGGCTCCAAAGAGAGCTCTTTAAGGAGTGGCCACACAACTGACTTTCTTAAGGCAGTTGACACCACTCCCTCTTGCAAAGGAGCACCCCACCACCACTTGGACCCACCAAATCAATCCTCTCTGGCTCTTTCTTAATAACAAAGATGTGCAAGTGTCAAGCATACAAGCAGTTGTCCAAGCTCCTTCCAGAATTGGTGCTTGATTCAGCATATAGCTGAACATTACAAACCAGGAAATTAGGAATTTGGGTGACATCGGCAGCCAGGTCCAATAATTAAACTAGATTTTTAGGCACAAATACGGTAGCATATCTTTCTATTGTTCCTTGCATAAATATTTTGTGTGTGTGTTTGAGGTGCTATATACATTAATGAAATGTATTATTATTATTTTTTAAAATCAAAAAGCACTTTGTCATTTGCGAAGTTCTATAAACTCTAACTTTCAAAATCATATTCAACCATTTGTGTTGCTTACACAAATGGTTGAATGTGATTTTGAAAGTTAGAGTTTATAGAACTTTGCAAATGACAAAGTGCTGCAGTTTTCCAGTGTCTGGATTCTGTGATGTAAATGTTTGTGAAAAAAATGGTTTCACATTGAAGGGCAAAGCTACCATTGCTGCATTCTTGTGGAATTGTATAAAAGGGTGATCATTCAATTTTTCAAGCCTTGGTACGTGGTTTTGCTAGCTTTAAATATATATAACTATTGTACAGTGCAAAATAAATAAGAACTTTAAGGGGAAACAATGTAGAAGCATGTGACTGCTTTTTTATGTCAAAACCACTATCTTACTGTTTAATAAAAATGTAAGAGTGTCATCACATATCAGTAGTTTGTGTAGTTGCCAAAAGATGCCACTGCATACTGCAGTGTGACAAAACAATTATGAGAGCTGCTGACCTGCTGCTGGACCATCACAGCAATGAGTGAGGAGTGAGAGGACAGAGATGGATGGAGGAAGACAGGCATGCAGGCAACACAATGGCCCAGGTGAGCAGGTAAGCAAACAGGCCAGCAGCCCAGACAGGTAAATGAGTGGGTGACCTGGGTTGGTGGGTGGGGCAGATGGCCCAAGCAGGCAGGTGAGCAAGTCAGCAGGTAGCCCAGGTGAGCAGTGTGGGTGGGTGGCTGACCCAAGTGAACCATAGAGGAAAAGCAAGGGTAGTCTAGGACAGTCCCCCATCAATCATCATGCTCTGCTGTCACTACCCACTGCTTTCCTCCTCTTTGCCCTTCACCACTGAGACTGAAACAGTGACACAGGTGTGAGGTGGGCAATATGAATAGCAGACAGGAGGAGGTCTAAGGTGACTGGTTTGGGGGCAAGCTGTAGGAGCAGAGGTGGTGGTGATCTGGGTGAGCTGTAAGGACAGTGGGGTGGTTTGGGTGAGAGGTAAGTGGTGGTGGTGGTTTGGGCAAGGTGTAAGGGAAGGGGGTGGTTTGGGTGAGCTCAAAGTGGGGTTGGCAAGGTCTAAAGGGTGGGTTTGATGCTTTTGAATTATGGTGCTGGAGGAGACTCTTTGAATTATGGTGCTGGAGGAGACTCTTGAGAGTCCCATGGACTGCAAGAAGATCAAACCTATCCATTCTCAAAGAAATCAGCCCTGAGTGCTCACTAGAAGGACAGATCCTGAAGTTGAGGCTCCAGTACTTTGGCCACCTCATGAGAAGAGAAGACTCCCTAGAAAAGACCCTGATGTTGGGAAAGATGGAGGGCACAAGGAGAAGGGGATGACAGAGGATGAGATGGTTGGACAGTGTTCTCGAAGCTACTAACATGAGTTTGGCCAAACTGCGAGAGGCAGTGAAGGATAGGCGTGCCTGGCGTGCTCTTGTCCATGGGGTCACGAAGAGTCGGACACGACTTAACGACTGAACAACAACAACAAAGGGTGGGTGTGCAGCCCCTAGGATATACATATTTGATTGGAAATGACAGAAGTGACTGAAATGACAGGGAAAAGGGAGGACTATTAATCCAAAGTTCAGTGCAATTATACCCAAATCTTCTTTCTTTCTTTCTTTCTTTCTTTCTTTCTTTCTTTCTTTCTTTCTTTCTTTCTTTCTTTCTTTCTTTCTTTCTTTCCTTGGTGGGAGGAGATAAATTTCTATTCTATAGAAGCTCCCTTGCCCTTTAATGGGAAATATTTATCCGGTATAATACAGCCATGTTTAAAGATCATCCAGAACGACAGGTGTCCCCTTTTACCTAATGGAAAATGCATTCCTCCTGTTGTTTATGCCTCGATCGCCGAACCTCAAGGTAAATGAACAAATTACTTCTCCACTTCCGTGTGAAGTGTGGGGAGTTATGGAAACAACATACAGAGCCTTATTGTTGCTTTGGGCTTCATACCACCTATTGAGTTGCTCAAGTCTGCTGATTTTCCACACTTGTTACTTAGATAAATAGATGATTTGAAGAAAAACAACAAACCGTCAGGCAGCAATACCCAAAGAAACTCCGACAGTAAAACAAGTCTGTTGATCTACAGGCCCTTGTGACCTTTTGTATTTGCCGAAACAGCCTGTTTTAATTACTAATGGATACGGTTGCACTCCGATAAACATTACTGACGATTGAAAACAGCACCTTTATAAGCAAAGGATTTGTAGAAATTTAATCTCTGCAGCTTGAACTCAACTCTGAGTATTATAGCAAGAACAAAGTAACCCCTTGAAGAAGTTAATGGACAACTAAGTGGAATGGCTACATGTGTCATACACTGAGTAAAGAGGGACTGACAAAAACCCATTAGTGCCTGAAGGGGAAAGGCAAAGGCAGAAATTCTATCACTTCCAGATGAGCCCTCCTTGCATCTCCCCAAACTCTCTATTAGAATGACAGGGAAGAGGGAGTGCTATTAATCCAAAGGTCAGTGCAATTATACCCAGATTTCTTTTATTGAAAAGGCACTGGAAATTATCTAGAATGTGAGTGTTCCGAATGGAAGAATTGATACTTTTAAAAAATCCCATTTCAGTGGCTTGATACTGAAAGTAACAATTCTACCTGTCATATGAAAGATGGGGATGGGGGAGGGCAAGAAGTAACTTTCCAGTCTAGACTCTGGTTGAACCGCAACGTAAAAAGGAAAAGCACTTGATTTTCCGTCCCTCGGCACTCTTTGGGAAAACGCTCACTTATATTGCCCTCCATATGAATTGCTCTTCCTTATCTTGAGTGATGACGTCATTGGTTAGCCAAATTGGGATTGGCTGTGTGGGATTGTGACATCATCCCCTTCAGTGCATGGTCTCTGGTTGTTTTTGAGAATCCCACCTAACTAATCCAGGAAGTGGCAGTCAGTTACCAAGATTGGTTCTGAGACAGCAACTGTTGTTGTTGTTGTTGTTGTTGTTGTTGTTGTTAATTTCATCTCCATACCGCTTTATATTTTTAAGGGGGGGGTGGAGTCTCAAAGCGGTTTGCAACCTACATTAAAACATCAATTAAAACAATGCAGAAAAAAACATTACTAAAGAAAGTCAAATGTAAAGTATACATTCAAAGCAACATAATTAACAGTTAGGGTTAAGTGATGATGTTCAAAGGATGGTTATGGAATGCTATGCCATCAGATGTCAAGGAAATAAACAATTATCTGACTTTTAGAAGACATCTGAAGGCAGCCCTGTATAGGGAAGTTTTTAATGTCTGATCTTTTATCGTGCTTTTAATATTCTGTTGGGAGCTGCCCAGAGTGGCTGGGGAATAAATAAATATTATTATTATTATTATTATTATTATTATTATTATTATTATTATTATTATGGCTTACAGAACTCACTGACTTTCAGTGCAGTGCATCCCCATGCAGCTGAGCAAGCTTTCAAAACCTAACCTGCCCGAAAGAAGCAAACCTCTTGTATTTCCTTGAGATGCCAATAGATCTGCATTCCATTTCATACAATACGGTGGTTTTGAGAAGAAAGGATCCTAATAGATGTTTGCAATTTTTAAAAGACCCTCATGATTTTGCTTTTAAAGTTCCATGTTTTGAAAACAGGGTTGGGTTTTCAGTATGAAGACTCCCCCCCCTTCCCCCATCCTTTTGGCAGGAATCATGAAAAGACAATTTTATATAGATAGAGCATATTTTCCTCAAATGGCACCGTTGTTGCTTTATGTGGCCTCCGGCAGCTTCTGACCTGGCACTAAGCCGTTCCCCGCACAAATCAGTCGAGCATAATGTTTCCTCCAAATTATTATGGGACAACAGAATTAGCTGCAATCGGGACACTTCTTATCTCGAATTCCGAGGACAACAGGATCATTTCAGGGCAAGGGCACAACCCATTACTCAGTAATTTTCCTGATTGCGACCATATCAAATAAATAAATACATCTTCAAAACCGTGTTCATTATTAACACACAGTTGCCCCACTCCTTGTATATTCTGGGCCCTCGTCTGCCGTCACATTTGTTGAGTAGCGTGAGAACCACTGTGGCACCAGTGCTCATGCTGAGGTTGGATGTCCATCTGTCACGGATGGTTTAGTTGAGATTCCTGCATTGCAGGTAATTGGACTACACAATAAAGAACAACTAATTCAAAAACAAAAGGCAAAATGTTAGCTAGTTAACAACTGATGGCCACCAGTGAGGGGTAGAGATGAACCTCTTTTGTTCCAGAGTCTGGGCACAGTCACAGAGAAGGCCTGTTTTATCACAATAAAAAGTATTTTTTCTTCTGTGTTAAAAATACTATGAATGCAATCTTTCCCCTCTTTTTTTGGGGGGGGGGAGGCGTGCTGTAAAATATGCTAATCTGTTCTAGGAAATGAGTGATTGCTTACTGTGCGTAATAGATACCTAATTGCCGAGTGCTCTAGCTCAGTGGTTCTCAAACTTTGTCTTCGTGAGCTTTCCACAATAAACTTGTTGAAGATTCCCCAGGGATAATAAGAGGGCCGATGAACCATTATGCTAAGTACTCAACAGGACAGTGCTCTTCTCCACCTGATGTTCCTGCTAGGCTGTCATTATCTGGGAACTTTTCAGTGTGAAAAGCGTGCCTGTTTTGTTCCCTGCACTTTTCTCTACAATAAAGGCTCCTTCCACCCGAGGACTTTCATTTTGACGACCAGGAATTCTCTCTTAGGCCTGTGAATTCCTGCATGCCCAATGAACAGATTGTGTTGGACCAATGTTAGACCACTTTTAAATAGCTGGCTTCCCATACTTGTCTAAAACTGAGAGAAAGGGCAATATAAGAGTGCAGTGGAAGGCATTTACCAACACGGAAACATATAGGGATCTGTTTATTTATATATCCTTCCTGTTTTCATAGGAACCTGATATTCTATAGGTCTACGTCAGCTTTCCCCATCCTGGTGAAATCCAGAGATTTTGAATTCCTAGTTCCATCATCCCTGACTATTAGCCATGTAACCTGGGGCTGATGGGAATTGCAGTCTAGAACACCTGAAAGGCACCAGGTTGGGGAGGCTGGTCTATGTTGTCAGGGGCTGCTGGGATCTGTGGACAGCTGTTCCAGGTGTTAAACCACTGAACTGAAGGTGGCAGCTTCTTGGTAAGGTGTCCTCAGGCCCTACCGCCCCAGCTGGCCTCGAAAGGAAAGATTAGAATATAGCCTCCTCTCCCAGTCAAGTCTTGCTTGAGCAAGGTTGTCCCTCAGTTCTGGTCCCAACTCCAAGCTTTGTCCCATGGCTCCTGGTTCCTGGCTCCCCAACCTGTTAAACCACTGAACTGAAGGTGGCAGCTTCTTGGTAAGGTGTCCTCAGGCCCTACCACCCCAGCTGGCCTCGAAAGGAAAGATTAGAATATAGCCTCCTCTCCCAGTCAAGTCTTGCTTGAGCAAGGTTGTCCTTCAGTTCTGGTCCCAACTCTAAGCTTTGTCCCATGGCTCCTGGTTCCTGGCTCACCTCAGACTGCTACTTGCAGTCTGTCATACGCTGTCACCCCTACAACCTGCAACCGACTACAGTAGTTTAGCATAGGTGTTAAGCATCCTTTAGTAAAATTCTCTACCCCTCCCCGCTGCAATTACTATCTGCCTCAGGCACCAGTGGTTTGTGGTGAATTTTTTCTCAGGGGAACAGTCCAGAGGCGCCAGCTTGCGATAGGGGCGACATTGCAACATCCCGACATCAAGTGTGTGAGCATCGCGCCTCCCTCCCTAAGCCAGGCAGAAGCTTCCTGGGCTTTGGGAAGGAGGTGCCAGGCCTGTGACAGGACGCTGGAGCCACCCTGCCTTCTTCCCAAAGCTAGGTGGGCTTTGGGAAGGTGGTGGTGAGAAGGACTCTTGGACCCTTTAGGGGACTAGCCTAGTCCCCATGCTCCACTGACTGCACACCACTGTCAGACACTTACGGGTGGAAAGGCAGAATAAAATATCATTCTTAAAAAATAAATAAATGCATCTAGCAATGTTTGTCTATCTGACAGGCAGATGTTTTCTAAGGGGTCTTTCCTAGCCCTGTTTTTAAATGGAGATGTCTTTACCTGTGCACGCAGGGACCTAACAATTGCAACCATACCCTAAAAAGCATATGCTCTGCCACAGAGTAACGGGCCTTCTCCTCAGTATCAGCCTAAAAGCATAATTTAAAACTTAACTAAGTGGTTTGGGGTTGTTGTTTATTGGTGTGTTTGTATGTTAAGAACCACAACTTTATCAACAAATTGATTTTTGCAACTTCTTGTGTGCAAAAAACTTGAGGACCGCTCTTATTTAATTTCACTTTGCTTTTGGGGAAAAAAAGATTTTAAAAAGTGAGAATTTGAGTCTTTTTTTCTTTTTTCTTTTTGGCTACAAGGGTTACAACTAAAGACATTGATTTTGGCACCATAATGGCAGCAGGCCCCTTTAAAATTTCAAAATAGGATAGAAAGGAGAAATTATTACTATTTCTTCAGATGTCAGATATACCAAGGCAGGAAAGAACACCGGACACTGATTTTATTTTCCTACAATCTGTCACATGCCTTTAAGTACAAGTGGAAAATGGAGACAATTGAAAATGGGTTTTCACCTCTCTTAAATGTTCCATTTATGTCATTTGTTGACCACCTGTCTCCCCACAACATGTTGTGGCATAAGTCAACTTGACTGCACAATGCCACTAGCATGGCATGTGCACTACTGGCCAGTTTAATGGGTTCCTCCCCCCCTTAGACTGGGGGAGGGGTAGTCCTCACATCTAAACCTGCAGTTCCTAGTGGAGGTACTTGCTCAAAAACAAGTCAAAGCTTCTTAAGAAAGAACCACCCAAACAAGTATTCCTCAAACTTTTTCCATAGGCGCTAGGAGTGTGGGGCACCCAGGCACCAGGTTCTCAGGGGCACCAGGCCAAGAGTCTGGGGCCTGAGAGTTGAGTCCGGGGAAGAGCCCGCCCATTGGTCAGAGCACCATGACGGGCTCTTCTGCTGTGGGTGGCTCTGCACTGAGAGTTGGGGGCGACTGAGCCAGAGAGATGCTGAGGCAGCCTCTTGCATGCCTGGGACTGGGCAACCGTGGAGGAGCGCCGCCGGGCGGATCTTTGCACCTCGGCACCGCATATGCTTTAGGCAGCCCTGTTTACAGACATGCCCTGGATCACCTGAACGAAGCATGTGAACCACAGGCTGGGAACCCCTAACACAAACTTTAAATTTTAAGATAAGCATTATTTTAATATAACTAGAAAAATCTTAACTTAAGGTGTGTGTATGTGTATGCACACTATTTAATACAGAGTTATTCAAAACAGACATTCGTGTTCTTAACTGGCACAGTGGTGACACACACACACTGAAGTGCAGCAGTTGCAGGTGCTAGCAAAGGGAGCAGCTGGCCTTTCTTAAGTAGCCGGCTTGCAACCCCGTCTCTTACGAGTTGCAGGTGCCTCTAATGCGTCTCTCAGCTCTACGCTCTACAGCTGAGAAGGGAGGAGGGGAGGGCCCTGCCGGTTTCTCTCCTCACAAGGGCCTGATTCTGGCTCGGCTCCTCCTCCTCCTGTTCTGGTCTTTCCCCCTCTCCCCCTCTCCATCTTCCTCTTCCTCTTCCGAGGAGTGCCGCCACCAGTCTTCCCCAGGTACGAACTCCTCCATTTCCCCAGGTTCTTCCATGGGTGCAGCCTCACCAGGGGGGGCTTGTCACCACTCCTCCTAATCTGGCTCAACCCTGACAGTAGGCTTGGAGGCATGAATCCACTTTCATGTCCTGAAAATACATATGGATGGAGAGCAACCTTAAGGATTGCAGAAGATGTGAGAGGGGTTTTGGAATGTGTTTGCATTCAGATCTTTAGTTTGTTCCTTCATTCCCCTGCTCTTCCCTTTTACTCTCTTCCGGGGTCTTTGTGGAAGACGGCTATATTGTGCAAAGAATTCATTCTCTTAACTTGTTGCTCAGTTGTTATGGACAACTCAACACTTCTCCCCCCCCCCCAAGTACTATTGTGTATAAATCCTATGACAATTTGAGCCAAGTGACACACAAATCTTCTGTGAACAGCTCCTCAACTTCTTGTCACTTAATTTTTTTTATTGCTAATGGATTTTTAAATATTCCATTTTCTACACATTTTTATTTGGTGGAATTAAACAGCCTGCATGAAGTACTTTAACTTGACTTTGATGTACACCATTTATCTGAATGAAAGATCAAGCCTTTTATTTACATGTTATGGATCAATTGCCTTTTAAAAATCTAACCCATTAATATTTCTTTCTTTTTTAAAAAAATAAAAAAAAATCAATCACTACGCTCAGTCACAGAAAGAAAGACATTCTAGAAGGGATCAATTTAAAATAAAATTGCATCGTCCAGACACAACCGATGTGGGGAGAAAGCAATATGATCTGTTCAAGTGTGGATAGGTACATATAGAAGGCCATATGTAAAACCAAAATTGCAACAGAACACTTAGCCTTTCAGGGTTACCCAGTTTCATCTAACTTTCTCCCTTTGTTTCTTTCTTTACTTTAATGAAAAGCAGCCATGGAAGGCTGCACTCAGGAGCAGAGGATGGGGACGGATGCTTGCTTGAATTCCCCCTATCAGCTGTTTTCCTCTTAGAACCTATTTTCCTGTGAGATATGAGAGAGAAGTAGTTGGGGCAGGAACGGCCCTGCCTCACACCTTTCTTGGGTGTTTTTGTCTGACTGGAGTATGTCCCTGGACTTGGACAATGCTTCTTACTTGCCTGAATTGCAAATAGAGAGGGGTATATGACAGAACTAGACTTCTGTACAAATATGTTGCTCCGACCCCTTCTGCCTCTTGCCTTGCCCACCATTGGCAAGTGGCTCCCAGAATTTTCCCCAGAATGTAATGTGGTCGTTGTGTTGAAAATGGGTCCTCAGCCTAGAGCTAGGGGGTTGATTCCAATCTGGAAAACTAGTATTCCAAACAGCATTGTGTACCACACCAGGAATAGTATGTGCCCATTTTGGGCAATACGTTTCCTTTTTTATGGTTCTCTAACGAAAAGGCTTTGCTGGAGGAGGGTGGGGGGAGTAGATTGTCGACGGCTTAATGAATTAAATATGTGCCAATTTTTAAGCATAGCACAGTTTCCATACTGTTGGCTCAGGTAAGTTTCTCATTAGCAGACATTTGATGATTACATGCCTAGGATGAAATAACCACTTCTTCTTCTTATTATTTTTTTTAAAAAAAACCAAAACGGACTCTAATATCTTATGTGAAGGTCAAGCTCATAGATTTGAGTCCTTAATATACTATCTGACATTCTCATTTTCTGAAGTATGAGTCTTTAGATACATAAGTCGCAGATACTGTAGTATTGTGAAGGCTCCTATGAGCAGCATTGCAATTAGGTATATCGAAAATCCCTCTGCCGTGACACAGATGTGAAAAGTGGACCAAAGTTACTTACTACACTCATGTTCTAGTAGTAGCATTGTCTATTTCCAGGAAAGGACATTGTCTGTTTCCAGGGAACAAGCATTTTTAGATTAGAAACGAAACAATCAAACTAATGCGAGGCTTCTGACATGTGACTGAATATGAATTGTGTCGTAATCCAATGTATTAGCAAAACTGAGGCTATGGACTCCTTCTAAAAGACTTAATCTTATCTATTAGCTTATTTTGTTGACTTCTTTGAAACTATTGCTTCAAAATGGAGGAAGTGCAACTGTTAGGCCTAACTATGTCAAATGAGTTGATTAAACAGAATAAAAAGAATAAAAAGAAGAGAAAAGCCCCTTCATAACTTATTTTCTTTGGGGGGAAAAACTGTAAAACAGCTTCTTTTGCATTTTCATATTCAAAATTGTCTTCTAATAAAAGTTTGAAGTCTTCAAATATATTTGCCCCTCGAGCAAACTTTTTTTCATTTAATATTGTGTCTGTTAATTAGTGTTTCAAATTTGCAAATTCTTTATTGGTTTATATCAATGTAATACCCAAAGCTCATCTCATTGCCAGATTTGAATGAAATATGATCCTGTTTATTCTATTAAAATGAAGGCTGGAAACTGTTACCCAAATGCCACAGGAATTCTTGCCATTTTCTCATCAAATTCCTCATCAGATTCCACCCCCCTTTTTTTGTTAAAGTCACATTGTTTTAGATTTTTGCGCCTTGGCATTTAAATGAAATTCAATGGGCCCCACTGGAGAAAAACATCTGCAGGGACATATTGTACATAATCTCCATTCCAATCAAGCAGGAGTGTACTAGTGTAATGGAAAAGATGCTTGTTCTTACTCCACTTAGATTTACTGTGATGTGGCTATTGAGTCAATCTGTGTGAAAGAACATCTAGCAAATTAAAGTTAGAAGAACAGGGGTGAGGGAAGTATTTCCCACCCCTAAGTAATCAGCTTCTTACTTCGTAAATAGTATTAATCTAAGACTATGACTTTGAAGCAATATTAAATTGAGGAATGTGTCTTGAGTCACCTAAAGGGACTTCACTGGGACTTACTTTAGAGTAAACTTGTAGAGGATTGCACCTTAAATCATTGATGCTGGAGTAGTCTCATAGAAATGCATGACACTCTTTTGGAGCACATGTTTAGAAATATCACATGGCACAGTCATCCTGGGAAAGTGCTACTTGACATTGCATCTGAAGGGTTGTATTTTAACATTCTCCCCTACATTAAAAAAGTTGAAAAGTTAGGAAATCAGTCTAATCTAGGTAGGATCCCAGTTGAATTTATTTTAATCAGGGAAGCATTCAAAAATGCAATTTCCTTCCACTGCAGGAGAGCTGGACCGTGTGATTTTCTCCACCCCTGAGCATACTTATTAGTTCTCATTGGGTGACAAAATTCAACTTTAAGAGTTCAATCTACAAGCAACTTAATTTGGCTATTGGCACTAAGCCCCGTCCTATAAATTCTGGCAATGAAGCAGGAAAGAAGCACACAGGAAGTAATTAGTGGGGAGCAAGGATCAGGCTCCCATTGAGATAGACAGCAAGGAAAGGGATCCTATGGCCATCCAAAAGTTGCTGGATTCCAACTCGCACCAGCCCCAACCAACACGGTCAATGATTAGGAATGATGGGCTACATGTTCCCCACCCCTGATTTACAGGATAATCTTAGAATCCATTGAGCTAGAATGCTGGCGTCTCTGCCTCGGAGGAGGTAAGTTTGAGTCAGGTGCTCCTGGCTGGAAGAAGAAGACTGCTCTGGTAGAGTGCCCTGTCTTTAATGCCAAGGGACTAGAGTAGCATAAGTGCAACAGCTGATCCCCAGCTGTTGAAACAGCACCAGGAAAAATATGAAGCTCCTCGAGCAACCAAGGCTCAAAAGTGCATTGATCACAATCAACACATGGAACTGCGTCTCCAATCAGATAATCTAGTGGGGAACAGGTGCTGCGTGGCCTTCACAGCTGCTTTCACTAACCAGAAACAGTTGCATTATGTATGCTGTGTGCAATGCACATCATCAAAGGTAATCCTATATAGCAGCACCTTATTAGAGTAATGGGCCTTATTCTCTTCCACTAGCAGCTTTGGGGAGAGAAGTTCATGGAAACCTTATCCTAGATTCGTCTCCTGGTCCCTCTATTCCAGTATCGTGTAACAACAACAGGCAGCCACAGATGTTGCTGAAGAAGAAGATACAAGGACCTAAAGATAATCTACCTCCATGTGAAGACCTCATCCTCTAACCACTAGCAGGAGTGGGACAATTTAGAACAGAAGCAGACTTTGCTTGATATATTTTTACTGGTGAGGAAGTTGCAAAGCCCACATAAAATTATTGAGTGGAGGCTCAGCTTCTGATGCCCTGTGATCATACTCGCAATGCCATTCTAAATATGTACTGTATACCATAAAGGCCCTTTTGAGAACTGGAGTTGTGTAATAGTCAATGAGCAGGGGAGGGGAACCTTAGGGCTAGTAGTCAAATTCAGCTCTCCAGGTTCTCAGGACTCACTGCAGGTCATACTAGCAGAATTAAAAGGGAAAATCCTTGTGAAAATTTGTCAGAATTTTGGTGTAATGTTCTCCACATAAACACATTTTTCTATGCTGTTTTGACAAATGTAGTACACACATTTCTGGAAGCAAGTTTCCCTTATCGAATGATTTTTTTGTATGCTGTTTTTACTACTGTATGCGTATATGTGCACAATCAACTACAATATATACATTTTTGTACACATTACTTGACTGGCAAACTGCGATGCAAAATTCAGAAACCTGTGATTTTCAAAGGGCAGCGATGTTTGGGTCTGCACATTTCTCCACCAACCCACCCAACACTGGCATTTCCCTTGCCCCTCAGTAAGAACATTGGGTTAGGACGGGAAAGATACTGGCCCAAATTCTCACTCAGCCCACTAGGTGAGGCTGGGACAGCTACTCTCAGCCTAATCAATCTCATGAGGTGGTTGTGATGATAAACTTGTGGAAAGGGAACTATGAGTACCCTCTTCAGATCCTTTGAGAAAAGGATTTGGGCATGCCTCTGTACCAGAGCCTTGTGTCTGCAGAATTAAGCAGAGCTCTATTAAGTAGGGTGTCTTCCCTAGGACCAAACATCCTTGACCCTTGATCACCAGGTTAGGCCGTGTTGGTGGTGCCACCACTGGGGACTGCCCAGTTGGCACTGAACTGTGTCAGGACCTAGTCAGTGGTGCGTCCCTCATTGTGGAATGCCCTCTCTATGCCTGTCTCCATCACTAATAACTTTCAGGAGGATTGTGAAAATGTTCCTGTTACTGGACGGAATGTGGCATTTGGAAGGAGAGTGATCTTATCCATACAGAGACATTATTCATTATAATCTTGTCTGCTTGCTGGCATATATCAGAGGCTGTGAAAGCACTAGGACTATGAATGCAACTGAAAGAGAGGTGAAGATCGCTCCGGAGACTGAGACATGGGGAGTCCAAAAAAATTGTAAAAATTTGGCGCAATTGGAATTATTTTAATTGGGAATTGTATAATTAATTTGGATTGTAATTTGATTGGTAATTGGAGATTCGTATTGGAAAATCAATAAATATGATTTTAAAAAAAGAAAGAAAGAAAATGTTCCTGTTACCCAGGCATTTGGTGGCTGAATAATACTGTTCCTTTTAGAATATTTTAAACCATAACTGCTTTTAGATGTTTTTACTTATAATCGTTTTTAGAAGCTGCTTTTGCTTTGTTTTCATTTTTTAATTGTAGATCCATTTGCCATCCTGGGCTCCTTGGAGAGAAAGGGTGGACCATAAACCCAATAAATAAATTTGAACCGGATCAGCTCAAAATTCCATAACCTAGGGTGGGAATTCATATTATTGCACAGCATACCCAGGGCTGTCAGTGTATTCAATGGGCAATATGCCTTCCAAAGGAATCAGTTCTATAGGGGCTCACCCTCAATATTTGCATCTCGGAGAATGAACAGCTGAGACTGCATAGAATACATTTTGTAAATTACTGATTGAAGCTGAATTTCTGGTATCTTCTTAGAAGCAGTTGCACCAGATTAAGAAGGGGGGGGGGATCCTACTCCATTGTCTCTCACCAGATCAAACAACCGCTGAAACTATGGCAGCCAATGAACACAGATCAATGGTATCTGCAGCCACCACGTTTGTGTAGGTTTAATCCATTTATGTGAAAATCAAGTTACAGCTTGTCTGGATGGATATTTTTTATTTTTCTTTACTGGAAACAATTGATAACATTACTTCAGAAGAAATTAATTCAGGGAATTAATTAGCAAAATCTAATATCCAATAAAGGTAGCTCAGAGAAAGATTTCATGGGTGGTCAAATGTGGCATTAAATGGATGGGAGGAGAACAAAACTCTGAGTGGCTCTTTCCATACAGAAGCTGTGGAGATATAAAAGGAAAGGGCCCCAATAATATTGTGAGTAAATAAAAAATGAAGGAGGCTGTCTGTGCTCGTATTGTTCTCCTTGATCATTTAAGGTGGCCATGTGGATAACAGGCCAGGGCTTTTGCACTGCAGTTTTTGCATAGAGGATAAGCTACACCTTATAAAGGTGCAAGGGCGCTCTACTGTTTTACATCTGGCTATGCTCCAACAATTGCACATTTAAAGATTGTATTTTCCAGGCTGGGAGACCGGGGCTGACATCCTACACCCACTTACCTGGGGAGTAAGATCCAATGAGCTCAATTGGACTAGATATGGATAGGATTGGACTGTAAGATATGGTTTCAAGCCAAAGTAGTCTTCGAACTTTTTCCTGTTTTTGATTATAAATAAATAAATAAACTTTGGTCCCACCCTTCCTCTCAAAGGAACCCAGGGCAGCATACAAGAAGGCAGCGAAACCCTACCATTAAAAATAAAACAGATTGATAAACATTTTGAAAAACTAAGAACATTTAATATCAGTCACATTTCCCCACAGCTAATACTTTCAAGGTTTCCAGGAACAGTATCTTTTGGCTGAAGTGCATGTGTCTCCTGAATGTTAACACTGTAATTGAGGGCGACAGATGTATTTAATCAGGGAGGGAACCACTACTCAGAAGTTGCTGTCATGGATCAGCATGAACCAGGTGTATTGTTTTCATAAAATCATGGATTTGGAAGGTACCACATGGTCATCTAGTCCAACCGCCTGAATTACAGGAATCTTTTCCCCCCAATGTGGGACTTGAACCCACAACCTGGAGTGCCATGCTCTACCGCCTGAGCTATTGGGAAGTACAAATGATAGATTCACATTAAAACATGAACCAAATGTGGGAGGTAGTGTAAAAACAGTCAGAGGGAAGATTTTAAGGTTGTTTTTTTTAATGCCCACTGTCCAGCTTTGTTGGTTTGTTTTGTCAATTCTATACTGACTCAAGGGGACAAGATAACCTCTAGGAACATCATGAGGGAAGGGCAGAGTGGGAAAAAAAAATGCTACAAGCTGTGGGTAAAGTCAAAGGGAGCTCCCTAGTAGCTGTCATGCAAACTACATCTGCTGGAAGACTAAGGCCTTAAATGACAATTTCAGGTTATATTTTAGTGATTAAGATTTAACTTATATATTTGGTGGCGCTGTGGGTTAAACCACAGAGTCTAGGACTTACTGATCAGAAGGTCGGTGGTTCGAATCCCTGCCATGGGGTGAGCTCCCGTTGCTTGGTCCCAGCTCCTGCCCACCTAGCAGTTCGAAAGCACGTCAAAGTGCAAGTAGATAAATAGGGACCGCTCCAGCGGGAAGGTAAACGGCGTTTCCGTGCGCTGCTCTGGTTCGCCAGAAAGCGGCTTTGTCATGCTGGCCACATGACCTGGAAGCTGTCTGCGGACAAACGCCGGCTCCCTTGGCCTATAGAGCGAGATGAGCGCCGCAACCCCAGAGTCGGACACGACTGGACCTGATGGTCAGGGGTCCCTTTACCTTTACCTTTATATCTGTATTGTCCCTGTTATACCCAACTGCAAAGCGAAATGTATCCCTATCATGTTTTATGACTTCCCTGATATTGTATGTGAGCTGGAACTGTTTAATTATCGCTATTCTTCCAAAACATGAAAGCTTAGTTTTCTTATATTCCTCCACCTGCTGGAACAACTTCTCTTACACAGCCATTGAAGGTTCAGGAGCCCTGCCCTCTCCCTTCACCCCGACCAAAAGGCAGCTGAACAGGGAGCAACAACGAGGATTAGGGGCAGCAGGGGCAGTGAGTATTGGGCATGAGCTTGGGCAGATAGCCAATGATGCTGACCCCTAGCACCAACCCCGAAAGATGCAGAACAAGCTGTACCCTTGCAAGGGACTGAGTTTGGAATGAGCTGCTAATCACTTGCAACATTGACTCTTATTTATCAACCAAAGGGGGGGGGGAGAGAGATACTGCTGCTTCCATTACTAATATCATCACCTACATCTGATGCAGCCCATGCAACAGGCTGTTATAGATAAAGGAAACTAAACCTCCACACACCTCCAGCTTGCCTGAAGGTTGGGATCTCCTTCCTCATGTCAAACAAATGATCAATACTCTAATGGAACTGACTGCTGGGGGGAGGGGGAGGTTGAGGGGAGAACGAATTAATCCGGTCGTCTCATTTCTACAAAAGGGGTATCTTGTCACTGTCACCATCAGGTGTATCAGTGTGGAAATAGAGGTGGTAGATCTTGAATTACAGCAGCCCACTGCTTTTTGAATGAGTATATTTGAATTGAGGCCTGTAAGTATATTTTATTTTGGGGGTGGTGGGGGTGGTGGTGGTAAAAATAAGCAATTTGCCCCTATAGGGCGGAATGGGGGAAAGTGTCCCAGCTTGATGGAAATAAGCCTTTTGAAATTAAGTGTGAAATTTGGACCATATGGATTTTTTCTGGTGTGATCCCACAAGCATGTATGTCACTACTGTAATTGTCCTCTAAAGCATCGCCAAAGCAGCAAGTATTAGGAATCACGATCGTGACAATAAAATATCCAAGGATTTGTTTTCCCCTTTCCTTCCACATCTTTCAATATTTAGGAAGGTTCACCCCCCCCCCCAAAAATATAAGCTAGCTGAGTATCTTTACATGAATGTCTGCCCCCCCCCAACCGGAAAAAGCACCTTGAGGCATGTGTAAAACTAGTAGCTACATAAAGCAGAAGAATCAGATGTCTGCTGGGCAAATTGACAGAACTCATTAATCTTAGATGGAGAGTTCTATAGAGTCTGTCCTTTCATGCACCTGCCCATGCCTTAAGTAATTACATGATGGCACTATTAATACCGAGAAGCTTGGGTAGGGATAGGGTTATCTCCCCTTCTTAGGAATTGATTGCTAGCTGATTAGTGGACAACATTTCTCTTGCCGTATAATTGCCTTTGTGCTATTGTAGTCTTTCTAACCGGGGGGGTTAGGGCATCTTGCTGGTTCCGAGGCCTTGACAATAGCACCACGGCCCTCAAAGTAATGAACTGGAACTCAATCACTGCAGATTCCCCAAGCAGTAGATGCCTCATTTAAACGTATCGCAAAATAGAAGCTCATTCGCACAACAACCAAATTAATAGAGGCTTTGTTGGCTATTTCTCCTTACTCTTTGTTTGTGATGTAAAACGCCACATTTCTAAAATGGCAAAAGGGGCACGGAATATAATATAATTAATCTGCTTCCAGATATTAAGCTGTCAGGTAACATGACAAAGATGTGGAGGAAAGTTGGGTGGCTGTTACCCTGTTTCTCATAAAATAAGACATGGCCATAAAATAAGCCATAGCAGGATTTCTATGCATTTGCGAAATATAAGCCGTTCCCCGAAAATAAGCCATACCCCGAAAATAAGCCATAGTGACGTGGTACCTCCCATTAAAACAGCCTGGAGAGGCGTGGCTATGCAGCGTACCGATGCGATGCGGTTAAAATAAGACATCCCCTGAAAATAAGCCATACTGTGTTTTGTTGAGGGAAAAAAAAATATAAGACGGTGTCTTATTTTAGGAGAAACACGGTATAAGCCTCCTCCTCACTATAACTTTAAAGCACGGTGGAAGCACATTTCTCCAAAGAATTGTGGCCGTTGTAGTTTGTGAAAGGTTGTTGGGAATTCTAACTTTGTGAAGGGTAAACTACAGTGCCCAGAATTCTTTGAGGGAAAGAATGTGCTTCAGATGTGCTGTAAAGGTACTGGGTAAACGCAGTCTTAGGGAAGGTGTGGGATAGTCCTTTCTTGTTTTTCTCTTAAATCTCTGTGCTTGATTATGACAGAGTCGAACAAGCATGACATGTCTAATTTTCATGTGAAGTGACCTTCCCTATAGATCCTCTCAGGCATTAAGATTGGCAGAGGGCAGGGCCAGCAAGGTGGCAGTCCAGAAGAGGAGTAGAGGCCTGACTACCTTGCATATGTTTTATGCAATCCATAACAAAATATATATTTCATGTTAAATGCACTCACATTTCTGAATAACGGTTTGCAAACTTGTGCCATGAACCGAGCATTTCTGAGAATTTCCAACTCAATGTGAACATTCACTTCTGTACTCGAACAGTATGACAGTGCAGTCTCATCCTGTTATGCACAGTTGCCCTTGTAAGGGAGCCAGTGTGGTGTAGTGGTTAAGAGTGGTAGACTCGTAATCTGGGGAACCAGGTTCGCGTCTCCGCTCCTCCACATGCAGCTGCTGGGTGACCTTGGGCTAGTCACACTTCTTTGTTGTGGGGGAGGAAGGGAAAGGAGAATGTTAGCCGCTTTGAGACTTCTTCGGGTAGTGAAAAGCGGGATATCAAATCCAAACTCTTCTTCTTCTTCTTCTTCTTCTTCTTCTTCTTCTTCTTCTTCTTCTTCTTCTTCTTCTATGTTTTCATATGAACACTATGTGAATAAAACAAAATATAACAAAATTGTTGTGCGATACATGTTATGTTGTGTTGCACATACAAATGTAAAGTGTAGGGTTAGTCCAACACCAACTGCGTAGGTGCTTATACTATTAATATTAGTTGTGAAGATCTGAATATTTTCCACGGGAATGGATATTTTTTAAATTTATGATTAACATAAAAATGAGACCATAAATTTATTTTACACGACACATAAAGATTTTTAGCTGGTCCGTCTTTGCTCAGTGGCCCTAGCAGAGGGTGCCCTATTGATAGTTCTGCCACCCTTGGAAACATTGGGGCTAGTGGTCTGGCAAGAAAGAGCATTCACTGGTAGCTCCCAAAATGTACAACTCCCTACCCATAGAGGTGAATCAAGCATCCTCATTATATAGTTTTTTTCATTTCTTGAAGACACATCTCTTAATCATGGCCTTTGACCACCTCTTAAGGTTTTGGGTGGTTCAGGTGGACCTCCTTTGGTTTGTTTTATTGGGTTTCAATGTAATGCAGTGGTACCTTGGGTTACAAACAGTCCTGCTTACAAACACTTCGGGTTATGAACTCCACAAACCCAGAAGTAGGTGTCCCTGGTTGTGAACTTTGCCCCATGATACAAAAGCAATCCGCTTCCAGGGCTGTGGGAGGCCTATATAGGGAATGCACGCTTCAGGTTAAGAACGCTTCGGGTTAAGAACGGACTTCCAGAATGGATTAAGTTTGCAACCCAAGGTAGCACTATATAACCATACGATTATATAAAACGTACCCAGGGACCTTATGGTGAAGACCAGCTAAGAAATTTCTTAAAGAAGGAAAGAATAGAATAGAATAGAATAGAATAGAATAGAATAGAATAGTGTACATTATATTTTACTGACAAGGTATTTGCCACCTAAACCCCTGGATATTGATGGACTACCTCATTATATAATACTTTGAAACTGGCATTAAGTCCCACTGAACTCAAGGAAACTTACTTCTGAGTAGGGATGCACATGATTTCATTGTTAGGCAATGATTAGGATGCTCAGATGCCAAGGAAGGCAGAACCAGCCCTAGACATTTTAAAAATGCAATTTCCCCTGTACTCCTGCCTTTCAGTTGGTGACTCTACAAAATCCTACAGTGGTCTGACTTTAATTTTAGATTTATGGATGCAGTCAGTGCTCAAAGGTTCTGATTGCATTTTAAAATGCATAATAAATAATTGACAGGGTGGAGGGGGTGATATTAAAAGACAAGAGTCAAACCAAGCCATAACAAATTGAAAGCGCAGGGATCTATTATGAATGGGCCTGCCAATTCCTTTCTTGAAAGAAGCCTTTAAAGATTTCATCACTGAGAGAAGCTCAGCAGGTGTCGTGGTTTGTTTTGTGACACCCTTGTTGCTCGATTGCACTATACCAAGGGTTTTCAAACTTTCTACCCCCCAGAGTTTACTTAAGGTAGCTGAAAATTGTTGAGACCAGCCAGTCACAAATTGGCAGCAGGGCCTTTGCTGATGCCATTTTCTAAATTCTTTGCCACAGTGTTTTCCTCGTGACAAAGAATTCCATAGCTTGGCTTTCCTCAAGCTAAGTGGAGACATTTGGTCTGGAGGTATTGTGAGTCAACCTCCACATTTTAGGCAGAACTTGCCGATTCAGAGGCTCTAAGTGAAAAAGGCCTTTCCCTTCCTGAACTGACATGCTGCTCGTAGTATTTCCATCCATCTCCTGTAATTCTTTCACATTCAACTTGTACCTTACTTGCACCCCACCCCAGCAAATTGCCAGTTTCTTCCACCCTTCTTCCCTGGTCCGGATAGCAGGTGTGGGGGACCCCCTGGTCCTGAATGGGATAACTATGCGCCTATTGTTCAACCTTCAATAGACATCCAAAGGCAACCCTGTATTGGGAAGTTTTTTAATGTGTGCTGTTCTGTTCTGTTGTTTTTTTATATATTCTGTTGGAAGCTTCCCAAAGTGGCTGGGGCAACCCAGTAGGATGGGCAGAGTACAAAAATATCATCATCATCATCACCACCAATGTTTCCATTGCCCAATAAAAAAATCTCTCTTCCACTGAACTGTTAAAGGTATAAAAGGGCTCCCTCTCCCCTGCCTTTATCTTAACCACAGCAAGTTCCCACAGGAAGTCCTAGGATGTATTGCATAATGTGGCCATTTTTGTGGCTAAGAACTGTCAGCTTCCAGCTCACTTCTATGGAGCCTACCTCAGGCCCTTCATGTGTTGCTGGACTACAACTCCCATCACACCCTATTGACCATAATAGCTGGGGCTAATGGGGATTAGAGTCAAGCTATATAAGAAGAGCCCTCCTGGATCAGGCCAATGGTCCATCTTGTCCATCATCCTATTCTCACAGTGGCCAACCCATGGGGTGCCCGCAAGCAGGACCTGAGCACAACAGCCCTCTCCCCTCCTACAGCGCATCAACTACCCTTGGTCTATGTCATGATTCCTCAAACTTGGGTCTCCAGTTGCTTTTGGACTACAACTCCCATCATCCCTAGCTAGCAGGAGCAGTGGTCAGAGATGATGGGAATTGTAGTTCAAAAACAGCTGGAGACCCAGGTTTGGGAAACCCTGGTCTATGCGAACAGCATAGGAGTCAACTCCCAGGGGTCGAGGTCCCTTAGCCCCCCAATAAAATATTTGAGGGGGCCAGGCATTGATGGACATTGCCATTTAAATGGTGTGTGTGTGTGTGTGTGCCATGTCTTACGATCGATTGTGCGGGGTATGGCTTACCTGCCCCACAATATTTTATTCAAGTTGGCACCTCTGGTGAACAGGTCCCACTTGCAAAACAACAACAACAAAAACAGCTGCAAGTGGAACCCAACGTAAGGTTTGAACCAGATCTAGAATAGTTATATTATCAGTTCAAATAGGTTCGTTTTGAAATATGGGAAAGCCCCGTTATTGAGGTATTGAGGCTCTGCAGCATTGGCCGTTTAAATCAAAGAATAGAGTGCCCAGCAAAACAAGGGGGCATAGTTCCTGCACCTTAAATAGTTTGTGTGGCAGAGGGAATGTCACTGACATCTGCTGAAATGGCTTCTTCTGCGGCCCTTTCAAAAGTGCAGGTCCCCTGCTGGCATTTGCAGCCGACCACCCGAACTAATTATCCCTTTAATCAACTTATAATGGCAAACTGTTGACACTCCCAGTATATTTTCACATGTGTAAAACTACATCTGTGTACAGATAATATTTAGATCTGTCTTTGTTATGTTGTCCTTTGCTGTCATGTTTCTTGTGTTAAAGCCTTTGAAGAGCAAGTCTGAAAATAACAGGCTGAGCTCATTAGTAGATTAGGTGCGGCAGTGAATCCAAGTGTTCACGATCAGTTCTCTTTCTCCCAGCCCGATATGGTTTCCTCTTTGAGAGCAATTACATCTGATTGACATGTTTTCATGTGCCTCCAGCCTTGGCTTTTCCTTACTGAACAGCTCCAGATCAAGGACGGCGACTCCCCCCCCGTCTTCCCCTTACCGCTATTAACTAAAATCAGGATCCCAGCGAAAAAGTTAAATACCTTTTTAAGATGCGACTTGAAACAAATTTATAAAATATGTATAAAGGAGAACATTGTGTGTGTGTTCGTGCGTTGGGTGCGGCGAGTTCATGGAGTGAAGTTGTTGAAAGTCGAGTAGAAAACATGGTTTAAGACACAGGTTTGAATGAACAATTAAAGTGGGATTTAGGTGCTGTTCTGCTGTTTGCTGCTAAAGGAGGCTGTTAAATCAAGGGCAAAGTGATAGTTTCAGAGAGTAAAAACATCCCACTCAATGTCTGCTTTCCAAGAGCTGACTTTGCACTGAGTGGCATTCCTCCAAGGTGGGTTGATCCAGTGGTGAGTTTATGTCTGTGATTACCAAGTAGCCACTTTGCCCCATGGCCAATGCCATGGAATCCCCTTTCAGTTTGATGGCTGCATTGCATTCTGGGTAACCTTCCAAGGGCCACATGCCAGAGGTTGGCATTGCCAGAGGCAAAAGAGGGCAGAGCTACCAACATAAATTCCACATTGCTACGGTGGTTTCTATACCCTGCTCTAACCTCTGTACAGATAAGAGGCACCATCGGAGTTGAAGGACACATTCTAACCAGTAAGAAATGCTCAAGGTGTCCGACGAGTGGATATTTGGCTGAACAATGGTAAAAAAAGAAATACCCGAGGTATGAAGTGAGAAATGTGGCCTAGAAATAATTCCATGGGCAGTGCCAGATTTCAGGTGCGTGTGACTCCTCTGCACAGGGCGCTGAGCCAAGTGAGCACAAAATGGAGAAGATCCATAATTGAGAAGATCCCAGGAGTGTGCAGTGAAACTTTTCATAGGCCCTTCTTCACGTGTCTCCTCCATGAGAAGTACGGAGGATGGCAACACAAGAACTGGCCATTTCTGCAGTGGCTTCCTGGAGCTTGACACTGTAGGTACTACACTACTACTACTACTACTACTACTAATTTATACCCCACCCATCTGGCTGGGTTTCCCCTGCCACTCTGGGTGACTCCCAACAGAATAATAATAAAAAAGTGACAACACTTCGAACATTAAAAACTTCTCTAAACAGGGCTGCCTTCAGATGTTCTCTAAAAGTCAGATAGTTGTTTATTTCCCTGACAGCTGATTGGAGGGTGTTCCACAGGGTGGGTCCCACTACCAAAAAGGCCCTCTGCCTGGTTCCCTGTAATTTCACTTCTCTCAGTGAGGGAACTGCCAGGAGGCCCTCGGAGCTGGACCTCAGTGTCCGGGCTGAACAATGGGGGGTGGAGATGCTCCTTCAGGTATACAGGGCTGAGGTCACTTAGGGCTTTAAAGGTCAGCACCAACACTAACTCCCCAGTTGAGATGTTCAAGTTGAATGTTGGGTCAGATTTTCAGACCAAAAATTAAAAAAATATATTTTAGAATTTTGTCATTTTTTAAACCCAGGAGAATTGATTTTCGAATTGCCTGCTACATATTTAGGTACAGTATTCTACCCTTTCATTTTGATGCTGTACCTCTTTGCATAGCCCTGCAGTTGTGCATGTAATCCAGTGATGTTCAAAGCACACTCTCACCCTTTATTTAGTTTCATTGTGATACTTAACTAGCATCCTGGCTTACTACCTAGTTGATGTCGCTTTGAAAGTAACCTTCTTTTCAGCATTCCCCCCACTGCGGTGCTTCGTAGCAGCCATTTACACAATGGCTTCTCGCTAGTATCCTTGAGAACTGAACCGGGAAGCCTGATGCAGATGAGGCTCTATCAGCCTCCTTGATGGGCTATTGTTTTTGGTTCAGAACCAAAGCAAAGCATAATTAAATCAAGCTCAAGTGCCCATTGCCAGATTGCATATGAACATTTTAATTATTCTCACTTTCCAAAGGGAGGTGCGAATGGGGAGAAGAGGAGGGCAGCAATAACGAAGAGAAAATGAACTCGGCTGGCACAGATATGAAGGGAGCATACAATGTGACCAGATCTATTGCCTGATTGGGGATCATCTCAAAGGAAGTGTTCGGCAGCAATTATCTGGCTAAACCGGAGTCACTCTTCTCCTCCATCGCTGTGCAGGGTGCTGAGGACCAGGAAGCAATGGGTGCTGTTTTCTCATACTTGCCTTCGATGAGAATAAAGGCGTGGTTTATATTCTGCATTCAAAACATACAAAAAACAAAGACAGGGAAGGAAAGCCTCTTCCTGCTGAGCCCTAAAGCACCATCAAACAAAAGCCTTCTTCACACTTAAGGCTCCTCTTTGATCTTCCCATCAACAACAATTAATGCCAGAGGGTTGTTGTTTTAAGGAATTATTTTCCGGCTAAAGTGGAAAGAGCTATGATGTGATTTGTTTTTTGTTTTTAAAAAGATTATTTGCATGCCATGAAAGTGAAAATTTGTTCCTTGTTTAATGGGGTGAGGGATACACACACACACAACATTACACTAGGTATCCTTTAATGTAGCTCATTTTGATGCATTGTAGCAGCACATGTAGCGTAGGCTTTACTTGGGAGAAAGAATTTCTGCCAGCCTAAGGTTCTCTTCAAAGATCAAGGGAGCTCCTGAATTCTTTTGACATTACCTATTCTATATTAGTATGGCATGATAATCACCAGTAATATTTTCTTAGCAGTCTGTGTATAGAGCATGACAATCAAAACAGATCTATCAGCAGCAATGGGTTCAGTATGTGGTATAGCTTTAATTGCACTTAAGAGAACCCATTTGCTTTTACCACTCAGAAAACCCCAAGCCCTAATTATTTCCATTGGGGTAGTTAGAATAGCATGCTTTGGCAGTAGCCTCAAGTCAGATTAAATGTTATTTATTTCCTTAGTGCTGGTTCTTCAATTGATTGCTGCATTCAAAACGTAAGGAGGAGGGTTGATTGTCTCCTACTGGGCCAATCTGGAAGAGGACAAGGAAAGAAGCCACTTTATGAAAGAAACCATTGTCCTTTGAAGTTCGCTCCACTACAGGAGATAGTTATATAAATCTCCGCTCCACTCATATGCTCAATATTTCTTTATAGAAATCCATGCTGATCTGAGCTTTTGAGTGAAGCCAATGGGCAGCTCATGGTAGAGGAAAGTCATATCCCACTATGCATTAAACTATGGGAACTAGCAACTTTAATCAAGACTACCTGGATTTCATGGGTCCAACAGGGGGTGGAGTGGGGGAAGAATAGATTCAAACAGGAATGGGCAATTTTGGAGAAATTTTGGAATGCCAAGTAGATAGTGACTCATTACAGCTCCTTTCTGTCTTAGATGTTGTTCTTATATTCAACAAATAAAATATTAAAAAAGAGAATAGTCAACAAAAGTCTTCATTGAGTCACAAATAGAATATATACGTTTAATAAGGCTATTTAAATATTTCCCACCTTCTAATTATAATTATTTTACTTGTATTTGTTCCCACCCTTTTTATTTAACAGTTTAATTGTTCAACAGCTTTAATTGCTTAAATGCTTAATCACTTAAGCGCACAGTTTACCTGTGCTTTGTTGCTGCTCACAGCGATGTTTGTTTTGCTGTCCTTTGTCTTTGGGTTTTGTTTTGTTTTTAAAAAACAAGACCACTTCCTGCTTCTCACCTGGAGACATACGATCATTTTGAAAGGGCTCTGGCTGCCTTTCTGTGGAAAAGAGCAGATCAAGAAACTAAGCGTGGTTATATTTTCTATGTTAAAATCTTAACTGGGGAAGGGGCATCAAAAGAATCAGAGGCACTTCGATGGGTGGATTACAGAGGTGTAATTGAGAGAAGGATTTGGTGGGATGGATGCCAGAAATATCTGATTGCCGATGAATGGCAGGAAGGTTTTCTTATTCTTTTTAAAAACACCCAAATCTAGAACTTGTAAAGAATGAGGCCTGGTGACCTGTTTGCAGCTTGAATGCATTTAGGTGATTTCAACATCTTGTAAGCATAATGTAATCAGTGCTCTCAGGTATGCTTGAACTTGGCACCTTGCTGCATAATCTGTTAGGGCGTGTTTCAATTTCATTTTTCATCTTGATGCGATAACTACACAAAGCTCCCTTTTCAAATCCAGTTGCATAATGTTCTGTTTGGTTATAAAATGGTATAAGCTTTGGAAAAGGACTCGCTAAAGAGAGCTAGGCTCGCAACTGCATTTTCATCCAATATTAGTGTTGTTGTCAATAGCACCATCATCTCTGTATGTCTACGACACTTTCTCTCCTTTATATCAAAGGTGGAAATAACCTAGAGAAGGGTCTTGGCAAATATTTTTCTATCTTAATAATACTAATATATCCAAAACATATAATACATATTCAGAGTTAAATAGGAATCCATTATATGCATATTTCAAATGTGGAAAGTTTTTTTTTAATGCATTATCTGTTGTGTGAGTCTTACTGCTCCAATAATTAATAAACTGTCATTTTTTGAAAGAAATAATTATATTGTTGCTTTCCACCTTTCCCTCTTATATAACTAGTGAATTTTGCCACAACGACACAGTCTGGGTTTCGTTTTCCCACTCTATAATCATTGGGTTATCAAATTGTTTTCCATAATTGCCCTAACACACGCTAGTGGTTGTCATCATATATAAGACTCATTTCTCAAGACATCTAGGAATTGTTTTAGAATAGTTTTAACACAATAGTCATGGATCTAAGTCTAATTTCTCAAGCTTCATCTGCTCCATTCTAACGCTCTGTTCCTAAATAATTTGGCTTGTTTACATGTCTACCATATATGAAGATATTTTATAGATCTTTGCTTTAACACAAAGGTGGATCTAAGAGAGCACGACCGGTGCAATTGCACTGTGACGCCCAATGGAAGGTGAGGGATGGGGGGCGGATTTTGGTGCTGTACAGGGTGCCACTGAAATTTGAGATGCCAAGGTTCACCACTGTTTAACATTTCCAGCAATTTGCTCACTTATCTTCCTTATCTTCTTTCTTTCCTTCTACTATATATTTTGGAAAGTGGTTGGTCCATCTGTTTGCTGTGCATTCAAAAGCTTCAAGATATAACATCACCAAACACGGCATGGCGATTCCTGAGAAGGAGAAGCCTGTTTTCATCTGCATTTGGATACTGTCAGACAGCATTTTGACTCAAGATGGGGGACTGAAATGTTCCAAAATGCACCAATTTGGACACCTCTGAATATATCACCACCCTACTTAGCACGGTGGTTCCTGAGACCAAAACGGACGTTTTGGTCTCTATTTGGATACCATTGGATGGCAGCTAGAATCAAGATGGTGGCCTGATCTTTTTAAAACTGCACTGATATTAACCAAATGTCAGGGACTGGGCAGAGGAGGAATGGTGGAGACCGCCTCCCCAGCCTGATCCTTCCAGAGAAGAAGAAGACAGTTCAGAATTACAACAGGGGTTTGAGGGAAATCACAGCTCAGAGGCAGACGCGGGGAAAAGCTGGGAAATAATGGGAGAGGAAGGGGAGGAGGAAGCACCAGAGGGGGGACAGCTGACGGACACTGTGTCTTAGAAAGCATTCCAGACCCCCCCTCTCCCGGAACCTAGTGAGCATTGAAAGTAGGAGAGCAAGGAGCTCAAAGGCAGAGGGCACTTCTCAGCACCTGTAGTGATGGCGCATGAAGGGAGGGAGAGGGAGGTGGAGACTCACTCGGAGCAATGCCATTATTCCAAGAGGCAGCATTTCCAAGCCCCTCTCTGTGAATATTGAATAAAAAGAACTTTCCCCTGTCTTATCCATTCCTGGCGACCCGCCGTGGGAGTTGGATCAACCTGACACCAATTTTGGCATGAAACTAATAGGACTTCTTACACCATAGGGATTATGTTCCACAGTCATTTGGTTAGCCTTCATTTCTTTGTATTAGCATAGCCTCAGTGTTTGACAAGCGGCTGAAACATGATCATCAATACCTATGCTTTTGAGAGCAGCTATCATTTAAATCAGGGATGGAGAAACTGTGGCCCTCAATATGTTTTTGGACTGCAGCCTCCATCATCCCTGATCATTGGCCATGCTGGCTGAAGCCAATGGGACTCTTGAGTCTAACAATACCTGGAGGGGCGAGGTCCCGTATCCCCCATTAAACTGCAAGGATGGTGACAGGGAACCTTTATGCTAAGTGATTAAGAGTCATTGTAAGGGCTATGAATCATAGACTTGTGAGCAGGGTTGTGACAAACAAGCTTCGCACCCTTTTTTCTGGTTGCGCTCCTGTGCTTTTAAATAAGTGGCTTGATAAGCAGAAGGTCAACCGGTGAAGTGTTTCCTATCCTAGAGATGTTATAGCTTAGTGGCAGAGCATCTGCTTCCCATTCATACGTTCCCAAGTTCAATCCCTGGCATGTCCAAGTAGGCCTAGGAAAAGCTCTTAATTGAAAACCTGGAATCCAGCAGTGCAGGCAGCAGTGAACTAGATAGAACAAGGGCTTGATGCAGTATAAGATAGCTTCATGTTAGGGGAGGGGGGGAAGACAGTGTGGTGTAGTCACCAGTGTTTTGGACTAGAACCCAGGAGACCAGGAGTTCAAATCTTCACTCAGCCATGATGCTCACTGAATTACCTTGGGTAAGTCACTGTCCCTCAGCTTAATCTACTTCACAGGTCTTCTGTGAGAATGAATTAGCAGGGGTGAGAGAACTACATATAATAATAATAATTTATTATTTATACCCCACCCATATGGCTGGGTTTTCCTAGCCACTCTGGGTGGCTCCCAACAGAATTAATGGTGATGATGATGATTATAAAGTGATAAAACATCAAACATTAAAAGCTTCCCTAAACAGGGCTGCTTTCAGATGTCTTCTAAAAGTCAGATAGTTGTTTATTTCCTTGACATCTGATGGGAGGGTGTTCCACAGGGTGGGCACCACTACCGAGAAGGCCCTCTGTCTGGTTCCCTGTAATCTCACAGGGAGGGAACCACCAGAAGGCCCTCAGAACTGGACCTCAGTGTCTGGGCTGAATGATGGGGAGTGGAGACGCTCCTTCAGGTATACTGGGCCGAAGCCATTGAGGGCTTTAAAGGTCAGCACCAACACTTTGTGTTGTACTTGGAAACGCACGGGGAGCCAATGTACTTCTTTCAGGACCGGTGTTATATGGTCTTGGCGGCCACTCCCAGTCACCAGTCTAGCTGCCACATTCTGGATTAGTTTCAGTTTCAGGGGTCACCTTCAAAAGTAGCCCCACGTAGAGCGCATTGCAGTAGTCCAAGCAGGAGATAACCAGAGCATGTTGCTTTGAGCTCCTTGGAGGAAAAGCAGGATATAAATGTCATAAATAAAATTAAATTATAGACCTGCTGACTTCCCCCCCCCTTATCATCACAGGACTATTAAATTCACCACAGCCTTCCAGGAAAAGGGCGTGCTTGTGTGAATGCCAACCATAGCTGCCAAGATTCCTCATACAATTTGTTTTATTTTGGATTTCCCCACATCTGAAACTGGTTATCAAATTACTTCTGAAAATTCAGCATATCTCAACATTACTGGTGGTCGCCCTGGAAGCTGGAATGAAAAGGGCTGCCAGCACCTGCTTAGAATGTCCCCAGGTAACACCTCCTCAGTCAAATATCCTTTGTCCATTGTAGTTTCTCGGGGAAAATATGGCTGGAGAAAATATTGATCTAGCAGGAAAAAGTACACCTGGCAGTCTCCTGGGAATATAGACTGCTCTTTTCTGCAGCATAAGCCCAGGCAGAGATCATTGGAGAGAGGTGAAATTCAGGAAATCCAGCAGAAACTCAGGGAATCCTTTACTCAAAGATGTATAAAAAGTGACTTCCTCAGTAGGAGGGTAATGGCAAACAGATTTGCAAAGTGTCTTACATTGCTCCATCCTGGACACACTTGAAAGTAAAGCTTACAAAGTTCAGTGAAGCTTACTCCCAGGTAAGTGTGCAAAGGATGGCAGCCCAGAAGTGGTTGGTGTTTGCATATTCACCCCAAGTCTGGAACGGAAATCAATGTGGCTAATTTGGTTGGTATTCACTGTTGTTGTTGTTGTTGTTGTTGTTGTTGTTGTTTTTTCCAGTTCATCAGTGATATGTAATGATACATAATTAAAGACTTACAATTAATAATGTAAATGATTTCATAGCATTTCAGCATTGCAGACAATGAGATAAATAAAGTAGCTTTTGTTGGAAGCCAAACTGCAGCGGAATGGAAACAGCACTGCTTATATTATATATGGGGCGGAACAGAAATCAATGCTTTCTTAAATCCCTATAATTAATATATACTTACAATTTGTCTTTAGAAGTATATACAACACATATATAATTACAATAAAACAAATGTAAGGTTTATGTTACCTTGAAATTGGCATGCCAAATAAAGTCCATTGCTCTAAAAATGCATTTGACTGATCATCAATTGCTCTTTCGTAACATGTTAACTTAGACATTATTACAATAGCTCATATTCCGTTAAATCATTTTGATATGGATGGAACAGATTTTGTTTGTATGATATTTAAAATGTACCAATAAGTAATAGCCTGACAGTACACTAGCAGGCCTGTTGTTTTTGTCCATAGAGTTTTCTTGGCAGGGATACTGGAGCTGGCATGCTTTCTTAGAAGGAAGCTCCACTGTGTTCATTGAGACTTACTTCCAGAGAAGTCAGTAAGGATCCAATCTTTATCCCCCACTTGTTTGACATATTTGAGACAAAGAGTTATGGAGGGAGTCCTGCAGGCCAGCTCCTGACCACTGGACACCAGCTACACTTCTAAGATTTCACAGGGCTGTTAATTTCAATGTATATTTTATATTTTATGTAAACTAGTTAGAGGTGTCTTAAATTAAGCAGTAGGCAACTTCTCTCAAATATTTCTGTTACAAATCTTTGTAGTCCTATGGTCTGGAAACCTTTTCGCTTCATTTTTTCCAGAGACAGAGAGACACACAGAGCGGAACTATGGATCTCAGGAAATTGACATTTTCCTGTCCAGTATTAAACTCTGCACCTTTTATTGTATTCCCACAGACTCACGGCAACACAAGTGCCTTGTTCAACGTAGATTTGCATCTAATAGAGTACGGTTTTCTTATTGCAGTGGTGGGAATTGGTGATTTCACCCATGGGCTTTGTCCACCATGCCTTTTATGCGGTCCCCGACAAAGTACACGCACGAGAATCTGGTTCTCAATTTTCCCGTTTTCTCTTTTCCTAGGATTCTTTGGATTTTGCTTTCTAAGATAAAGCGCCACTCCTGCTGTGAGCAGAAAAGGCTAGAAGGACCTTCTATTTTCACACAGTCTTTATGATCTTCACTACTTGCCTTTCACATTTGAATAAATTCAGAAATAGCAAGCCAACGCTTAGGTCTTCCTCTCTCTTTCTGAGATATAATGGCTGTCCTTATTACACATCACAGAACTGAATATTTTAAGGTCATCCAAAGTCTGGAGCAGACAGACCTCTCCAAACTAAGCAGAAGTCTCGACTCCCCACCCCCCAGTAGCAGAGATTTTAACTAGTGCCAAAAGAAAGAAAGAAAAGGAAGCCCATTGGAACGTTCCCCTCTGCTGAGTATTATTGCTGCTGTAAAGATAATATTAATATACATTTGCAGTGCCTTGTGGATCATTATCTGGCCAGCGACCAAACACAGGCATAAAACATTAACAGCTAAAAAGGGAGTTATGGATTCCTTTGGGTTTATAATTTGTTGTTCATTACAACCAGCCACTGAAGTAGTCCTGAGCTGATTCATAGAGAATAAAATAGATTTGGTTTAATAATATCTCCAGGTCTTTGAATAAATTATGAATGCATCTTGACTGCAAGAAGGAGACAGTGACATTATGAAACGGTAATGAACAGATCTTCAAGAGGAAAACAACCTCGGATGATCATCACCCCATTCAAAACCTATTAAGCTCTGATGAAATGAAAAGAGGTTTCTCTCCCCCCCCTTCCCCTGTGTAGATGTGCAACAAGTCGTAAGTTGTGGACTTTAATAATATATTTTCTTCACAAGCAATAACACAGCAATTAGGAAGTGCTCAGTGAGGTAGAAATAATGGTAACTGCAGTGCAGATTAGCTATGCTGAAGGGAGTTCGCAGACGTACAGTAAAACAACATATCCCAGGCTCTTCCTGTTGTATAATTTCTCCTTTTATTTACTTATCATCTCACTTAAAGAGGACTCCTGGCAGTAATGAGGCTACATAAATGCACACCCAATCCCTAGCAAGGTGCTGCAAATGATATCAAAGATAAATCTAATGATTACCTATTATAATGACAGTGCAATCTTGTCGTCACTCATGGGGAAATTGTGCTGTGGTGAGAAGCCCAAAGCTGGCGAGAGATTGCCGTTGCACAAATGTGTATTCATTATTTCTGAACCTACTTTGCCTTCGCCTGGCTGTTGATAGAAGATGGGTAATTTGGTTGAACAGGCGCCACTTAGACGGGAGTTCACAAACCTTTCGGCTCGGACAGTGATACACATAAGCAACGTGGCAAATAAGAAAATAATGAGCTTGAAAACATGTGGGGCTTTTTCTTCCTTGGAAATTCTCCAGTATGGGCTTTAACTGCATACTTTTTTCCTCTGTTTTTTTTTTTTTTTAAAAGAGAAAGCTCCATAATCTCAGCTGCCACATCACATCTCAAGCAGTGTAATTGCTTCCTAAGTAAGCATCCATAAACAGCGTCCTAATGCAAGTTTCAGCACAAGAAGGTGTTTTTCAGTCCATCAGCCCTAACACAGTGAAATGGGTTTCGAAGACTACAGTCCCCAAAAGAGCTTTAGGTTGCAGTTCTACATGCAAGGGGCAGCCAATAAGATGCGCTCAGAATGTTATTGGGCTCCATCAGCCCCAGCCGGCAGGGCTAACAATTAGGGATGATGGATGTTATCCAACAGCATTTGGGGGGCACCTTGTTGGCTATCCCTGCTATACGTATTTACCTTAGTAAGTCCCATTGAGCATAGTGGGGCTTCTGGAGGAACATGTATAGGATTGTGTAGTTAATGTTGAAGACATGGCTTTCCAGAAGTAGCAAAACTTGCATTGACTTCGGTCAGAGCAGGGCTGAAGCTGCATCAGTGGTCAAGTAATCTTAAATTCTGGACTTAGTGTTCTCGCACTACCGCACACACACACACCCTTTGGATGATAATGCACATTAGTTCAAAATGTGCTAAGCCAGCTTTGCTGTGTTTGGGGGCCCACCTGCTCATTCTGCTGAGCAGAAGCCTTGACTTCTGTCCCAAATTCCTACCCTGAGCTGCATCAAGAATGCCCACACCCTGCAAATAGAATATTATCTCTGAACTGGTTTCTAATTTCTGATTGTTTGCTTATTGTAATCTGTTGCGATGTCAAGAAAGCAGCCAATGGCTTGGATCCCAAGATACATCAAGGAAGTTCATGGAAGGCAAAGCTTATTCAGGCTAAACATCACTTTCCACTAAATCAATCAATCAGTCAATCAATCCCCCAAGCAGTTTATATCCACAGTAAAAAAAAATACAATAAAAATGGCATTTTTAAAAACAGATCTAACTGTACAGTATCATATAACTGCTGCTGCCCAATGGCCAGGTAATCAAAACATATTTACCTTGTGCCAAAATGATGACAAGGTTGGTGCCAGGTGGACTTCTCTGGGGGGGGGGGAATCTCCTACCTCTTCTGTCTTCTGCAACAAAAGACTGGTCATAAAACACGGTAGAATAAAGAGTAAAGACCTGATCCCAGGCTGGCAAAAAAAAAGTATATGAAATGTGTTTGGACTGAGACTTTACTTTGTTGTAGCCCAACACACCTTTTGAACGCTGGACTAGTAAGACCTTTGGTTTGATCTTCCAGGCAATTCTTAATGGAGCCAAAAATGACCAGCTGCTGAAATAAAACATAAAATATCATTCAACGGGCCCATGAAAGATCAGTCACTTGAGTCCAACACTATACTGCCTATCATGTAAAGCTGATATAACATAGAAGAATACAAATCTTATTAATAGAAGGGAAGATGTTTTTCAAAATGTCTTTGTAAAATACACAGAGCATTAAAAATCCCAGCATATGAATAAGCTAGATTCTACAATACGAATTTTATAGGTACTTAACTTCACTGTAGCTTATCCCACTGTAACCATTCCAGACTTAAATAATTATTAATTTTAACAAATGTATCACATTTAATGCTCGTTAAATTCTGCTTTGCAGGATGATTCGCTGCTGATAGGAGAGTGAATTTTCCTTTAGCTGTTTTGACTCTGATGATAGTACCTGTAAGTAAATTAATATCATTACTACTGAACCTCACCTATCTCTCATCCTGCTTCCCAATAAGATAGATATCTATTGCAGGACTGAATGGAAATGTCCCCTCTCAACGTCCTCCTCCCCACATTGCAATTTTCATAGTTGTAGAGCTGGTCAGTGACTGTGAAGTCCCGCCCCCCTTGTGGAGTAGACAATACTGAAATACCTTAGACCAGTGGCTTAACTTGATATATAGTAAAAGGCAACTGGTTATTATTTTCAGAATGCCCATTTGAAGCTGAAAGTGAAACTGTTGAAGAACCACAAATAGCCTATTGCTTTTTCACTTTAAGGATTGAGTACTTACCGGTATATAACCACCACCAGCAAATAGCATTAGTCCAAAAGGTCTAAGGCACACTAATAAAAATAAAAATTAAGGTAGGAAAGTCTGGGAAAATAAAAAGTTCTTCACCTAGTACCAAAAAACCCGCTACCTGGATAACAGGCAAGTCCCTCTTGGGGGGGCATAACACAGCCAGGGTAGCATTACTGGAAAAGCCCTCTCTTAAGGAATTGTTTTATATGGTTATAGAGAAGACTAGTCTTTATCTACACAATATTGTCTTTCTGGAGCTCTGTAGTAGTGAATGACATGTCCCAAAATTTCTCATAGCAAATTTCAGATAATTTTTAGTTTGGCGGTCACAATACTGCACAACATCTCTCTTAAGATAACTGTGGATTGTTTTGTTACCTTCTCTTGCAGGGTGTGACTTGACTGCCTTGATTGAGTCATCTAGAACTCTATGCTCTATGGGCGCTTTACCTGTGGAGAAGGCTCCCTGAGGGCAAATGCCCCCCTTCGGCAGTCCACACCTGCCTGCCTGCCTTCTTCCAAATGGCACTGCCTGTTGACATCCTCCTCCTTCGCCTCAGGAGTACGCTTGTTGAACTCAACAGGGAGGAAGGTGGGGACTGAGCGAGAATGAGTTGACTCTGCCTATCATTAGCTCTGGCTCCCCCTGCTGTGGGCCTCCCTCCCTGCACTGCTTTTTTCTATTGACACACAGTGGCCTTTCTTGCATGAAGTGCTTGTGTGTGTATGTGGGTCTAGCCTTGTGGCAAGGAGTCAGACTCCCTGGCCTCTTAATGCTTTTCAGATTTGTCATTTTATGGTTCATCACCCCATCAGAAGTGGGGCTAGATATCCTCATGCCTCATTTCTGTCTCTCCTGCCATTTGGATAAATGGCATTTTGGACTGCATCACAACTAGATCAACAGCTTCGCAAGCTGCTTAATCTTGGCAACAGCCCAGCATTGGGAGAGGAAGGGGACCGATGACCTTGCAAGTCATCTCTGTCTGTAATTTGTTCCTCTGGAGAGACAGAGATTTGTGTAGATTTCATGCATCTTCTGTGGATGGAATTATTTGCTCATTTGATCTTTTTTTTAAAAGAAAAAGAAAAAAAGAAATTGCACTGTCTTTTCCTTTTCTTTTCAAAATTAACTGTAAGTCTTCAGGCACCACTTGATGTATCAACTGCATGACTCTAAACATTCGTTTTAAGGAAAGAAAACAGCAATTATTAAAATCCTCTTCCAACATATAAATCACTCTGGGTAGTTATTACACAGAAAGTGTTCCATTATACTTCTTTTAATATTAATTCTTAATTGCTTTGATTCCTCCCCCACCCCCGGTCTGAAGATATAATTGGAAACAATATTTTCCCCTCTTGTTCTAATTAAAATATTTTAATAAATGTTTATTTAGATACTATGTCATGGAAGGTTGAAGCCCTGGCTGCCTAATGTAATGTAAAATCAATTAGGGACAGAAAAATATCTATTTTTAATTTGCCAGAGTTGGATATACGGTTGATACCATTTGGGGGGGGGAGGTGGAGGAGAGAAAGGCAGGAGGCAGGCTTTCTTGCATAAATCTTTCTGTAAAAAAATTCTAATGATTTTTATTAATTTGCAACATACTGCACCACTTGCCTATTCATATGTTCTAAGGTAATCTATTTTTCCTTCAAGGCTGCTTGCGAGTTTCCATGTTGCCCTTCCCCTTTGCTGCTATATCTCCTACGGATGGCTGGAAGGAAATTTGTAACATGCTCTGCTCATTTCTCTCATGCAATGACCAGCGTGCAAACATTGCAGCAATGTTTAGGCTGCATACGTATGTAAGACATGGAACTAATCGCACACAAAAACAATGCAAAGAATTGAATATTGTGTGGCAATTAATAACGTTTCTGCCAGCGTAAATACAGCCCCCCCCCCATAAATCATTTCCAGCCTGTCAAAATGGATCTGCGCTGGCAAAGAAACAAGGGTAACATTTTAATTTTCCCCATCTGGCAAGATATTTTGCTGTTGGATTCTCTCCCCCACCTCCCCTCCTCCCTTCTCTGGTTTATTGAATTTATATGAGCCCCTACATATTGTAGAACTAATAGAAAAAGATGTGGGTGAAGAAGAGAACAATGCTTAAGTGTTACAGAAAGCAGCTTCTGAATGACTTTTGAGCAGCGTACGATATGTGGGATAGTTTTTTGTCGAATTTGCACAAGTGTGAGAGAAGTGAACATCGAAGCAGTATGTGTTTCCAGTGCCGAAAAGAATTAAGACAGTGGTTGGAGGGAAGTACATGAATGTGCCCCATACTTCCTGTTATTTTGCTCCACCACAGATTAGAGATGCCAGTTTTCCTCAGTCTTGTCTCTTTGTCACACTTTGCCGTCACCAAGGAATGTAGCTCAGGATGGGGCTCAATGAATTGAAGAGACTAGGTTGTCTAGACAGGAGCATACTGTGTTCTTTGCGACTCCCGATGAATTTTGTAGAGCTGCAATCTGGGACAGAGTTCGAGGGCAAATTTCATCCACTCCCAAATTACTGTGAAGGATCTCAGTAATAGAAGGCCCTTGATTTCTGTCCTGGGAATTTTACTAGTGCTATAGATTTTTCAGTTTATGTTTCAACTGGGGGAAAATGAACTGAACTGGGAAAATTCATTTTTTCTATGATTGAGTCTACCTTTCTATTTTTTTTTAAATAATCCAATATAGATATAGATAGATGTATGCTCCTCAGTCCTTAAAATCCACCATGATGGCAATTACTGTGTTTATAAGAACCACATTGTTCTAGCCTTCATGGTGACAGAAAACAGATTCAAAGCTCATATCTTGGCTTTGAATACGCAGAAAAATTACAATGGCACTGCCGTAGTGAGGATGTTGACCTTCTTGTCATGGCACCTTTCCCATGGCTATTGTTTATGTTGCAATCCTATGGTTCCTGAAAGGACATCCAAAGAGCTACAGGATAGACTACGTTGATATATTGTTGCAGATAGAACTCTGATATCAGAGAAGGAAGTCTAATGTTGGAGCCTCCTTCCTCCAGTTCCCTGGACTAACCAACAATGAAACTGTTTGAACCCTGGCACACCTCTGTCTCATTTGCTTCTCCTGTTTCCTCTTTTGGATGCAAGTAGAGAAGACCAGGAGTGTTCATTTCCCATTTTAAACAAATCATAGTTTCCTGTTGCCTCTCAACAATATGATCATGGCTTGTTCCCACCAGTGGCGGAGCTTCATGCTCAGGCACTGGGGGGCAGAGAGCAGGTGGGGGTGGGGCTGCTGCATGTCTTGGGGTGTGGCGCCCAGTGGGGGGGCAGCAGTGATGGCACGCCACCAGGATCATGCTGCTGGAGACGGTGCACTCCCGCCGCACTCCTCTTCCTTCGCCAGTGGTTCCCACTAGTGTTAAAACAAACCACAGTTTTCTGTGTTCTCTGAGTTCCAATGTAATGGGAAACTGGTTTGTTTTTCAACAGAAGTGAGAGCTTCTACTGTTCTCCTCTGGTGCATGAAAGAAGAGGAGAATGCAGAGGGAAACACAGAAACAACTGTTAATGTGGTTGGTAACTGTTAATTCACAGTTTCCTGCTACATTCAAACTAGAGCAATATTTTGATAATAGAAAACATTGACCCAGTTCACATGTAACAGTAAGCCAAACATGGTTACAGCTCATGGTTTGTTTGGTGTGAGACCCATTGTCAGACAGCATGCTAAGCCAGAACACGGCTTGTCTCACAGCAGAACCAGAGGAGCAATGCAGTTGCAATCTCTCTCTGAGCCCACACACTCATAGCCATAGTTTCATGTAGTATTATTTGCAAACTGATTATGATTGCTGTAGATATCAAATATGCAGTTTTTTAAACACCAGCATATTTGTACTGGGGAACCCTAGCCGAAACTGGTTGCAGAGATGTAGGCATGTGATAGTTACAAGATCAGTGTATGGCTTGTGTGATGTACACAATTTGCTACAAGAAACACAATGGTTTCATGCAGCAATCATAATGTGTGTATCCGTTGTACCCTACCTTATAATGTTGCATTTATTTATTTTATGCAAACCATTTACATTCCACCTTTCAAGGCAAACCCCACCCTAGGCAGCTTACAAACAATAATTAAAACCATAAAGCAGTTTTTAAAGTATTATTGAAACAACCCAGTTGCAAGAACTAAAAACACCAGCAGTTTGGAACAGCTTAAAATCCAGCTCACAACAATTTAACAACATGTAGATGGAAAGAAACAAATCTTTAGAAGTCTGGTCCAAAACTAAGAAGGATGAGGCCAAATTCTTATTTTGGGAGAGAGTTCTAAAGATATGGGGCCATTACTGAAGAGGCTCTGTCACAAAACCCACTAGTCTGATGGGTCGAAAAAGTGGACCTGTAAGAAGGACTTCAGAGACTGATCCTGAAGTATGGAAGGGTGCAGGTGGTCCTTCAAATAATCTGGTTTTAAAGGTCAGCCCTGGCACTTTAAATTAAGCCTGGGAATAAATAGGATTATTGAGCTAATGCATGTGAGATGCTTTGAACACTTGAAAATGTTACATAAATGTTAAGTTGTACAAACATTTTTAGGGCACTTTTCAAATGAGATTTCTCCTACTTCAGTAAATGGGACGTCTGTTCTAAAGCAATATTAGATCTGGCTGATTTGCTTTAACTTGTATGTTCTTAGCTCTAATATGGATGAGGTTATTGCAATTCCTGTATTCAAATTCTTAAAGCAAATTTCAAACAAAGGCAGATTTGACCAACAGAGCCACGAACTTGACAGAGTAGGGGTTGTATAAGAATCATCCTAACCAACCTTTAGCGAAACTCCAATTGAGGTTGTTATATAAAAGAAGGATTTTTGTTTGTTTGTTGTTACATGTCCTGAACTTTAGTTCCACATCTTGAACTTTATTCAAACTACTCAGAGTTTTAATTTAGTCAAATTCAGTAAAATGTCAAGCCAGTGCTGTTTATCCTGTGGATTACATTTATTGCTCACTGCAGAATTAGCTTAACATTTTGATTTCTATTTCCCCCCCTTTTGTTTATCCATGTGGCAAGATGCTTTGCTTGTTATCCTCTGACCAACAACCAGTTGGAAATTCAGTTTCTAATTTTCATAAGCATTTGGGGAAAAGAAAAAAGAGAGTTCCGTGCGCATGTGTTGTGTCTCCAAGTGCCTTCTGTATTTCTCTTTGTGGTGGAGAGGGTTTGGCGTAAAAGAGCCAGATAAGAGTGTGAGCTGTGATCGGAGCTGGTTGTCCCATGCGGCAGGGTGGCACAGTGCCTCAGGTGGCAGAAGCTGGGATGTGTCAGTGGACATCTGTGGCGGCTTCTTGGCTATGCTCCTGTGCTGGAGGACAGAGCTGCACGTGGCCTGTGGCCTTCTCCCTAAATTAGCTGCCTGCCCTGAGGTGTCATGTCACTTGTGCTATAAGGCTCGACTACCATTCCACTCATCTTCTGTATGTCCAATGTGGCAAGAGCGGCCCCATCTTGCTCTTTACCACAGGCAGCAAAATGTCTTCAACTGGCCCTTGCTGTGAGCCCTGCTGGTTCAAACATCACAGGAACTCACCACATGGCTTTAGCCGGTCATCTGGTAATACGGAGGGTAACCATATTTCACGGGATTGTTTTAAGGCTTACTGAAAATGTATGTGAAGAGCATTTGAAACTCTACAGAAAAACTGCCGGTTTATCGGTCCATATGTTTATAGACCTTTCTTACAAGGCCCGTTTCCATCATATTTTAAAAGCTAAGAAGAATTCAGGTTGACCTTGGTTCCTTGTTCTTCCATGAACAGCATGTGGGTCACACTTAGGTTCATATGAGGGAATACGGTCTTTCAGATAGATCCAGGCTACACACGAAAGACCACAAGCTCTCTTCTGGGGAGGCCCTTCTCTCAGTCCCACCACTGTCACAAGCATTCTTGGTAGGGACACAGGAGAGGGTCTTCTCAGTGGCTGCTCCCAGACTTTGGAGCTCTCTTCCCAGAGATGTTAGATTAGCTCCCTCCTTGCTGTCCTTCCGCCTTTGGAAACTGGCTGCATTTGAGGAAAGGGCTGGTGCTGTGATTTTTTTTTTATTGTTATTTTCTGTGCTGAACGATGTTTCCAAAATACTATCTGAATTCTATTAGGGTTTAATTCCTTTTTAAAATTGTTTTTATTACAAAAGTAACACAAAAGTAATTACAAAAGTAATCACCTCTGTTTTCAGATCATAAAGTCCTTTCTACAGATTAGTTCTATTTGATGTGAGATGGTGATGTTGTACATAGTATAAGGTTGGGGGTTGGAGGAAGTGAGGTGGGGAGAGATGGGAAGCAGTAAACTTTCATTCTTTTATGTAGTATATGTGCAAGATTTTTGTATCAGCATCACTTGGGTAGGTTCTCTTTCTATTCATTTATTACCGGTAGTTTGCATTGGCAGTGACCGGGTTTGGGGGTGTCCAGAGCTTGGTTGGTTGCCTATAGTTGACTGCTGTGACTTTTAATGGCTGCATTTTCTAATCTTTTTTAGCTTGTTCGATTTTATCTCTGCAAGGTGTCTTGAGTCCCAGACTTGGTAAAGACTGAATAATAATAATAATAATAATAATAATAATAATAATAGCAACTTCAAGTGGTCAGCTAAAATTTCCAACTCTTGAAAAACAAACAAAGCAGCAAACCCTGGTAACTGGGAAGGGACTATGGACAGAAACAAAGTGTATCTAGGGGGCCTTAAAAGGAAACTCTGTGAGAAGGTGTCAGTGGAAGAACAAGCGGATTTTTTTGTTTTGTCAACGGGCAAAACAGCCCACTAGGCTCCGGCACCAAGGCAAAAGAGCAGGGTGCTAGTTGGATGCATGCAGCAGCAGCAGCACTCATGCTGAAATCATCCTTAATGCCCCTTTCACCATGAGCTACAGGCGTTGGATGGGGAACAGTGGGATGCATACCTCCATAAACACGAATCGCTACCCAGCAGTAGTTTCTGCAGTGAGTGGGGTTGGAGAGGGCAAAGGCAACGTAAGTGCAAAATGGGGGCAAGTTTGAATAGCTTGAGAAACACTCTGCCGCATCTCTTTTCTCTAGACCTTTGCTGTGGACAAGCAAGATGCATTTCTGTCACCCTCATTTTATGTGGAATGGATGGTGGCCTATTCGTGGATTTTCCCTGTGATCAGGTCAATTTTAAAACAGGTGCGAAAGTCCTTTTGCTCCTCTTCCCATTGGAATAACACCATCGCGTTCTCTTAAAGCTCTTCCTGCATTTTTTGTTGTTAAGGTTTTGCATTCGCTGTGCTATGATTTGTACTCCTGTGCTAAGTTATAATATGCTTCTTATCAGCGTTGCTGCTAATACAGTACAAGATTTGTTAATGTAGTACATTTCAACATCAGCAGATGGGGCCCTTGTTTCCCTTGAAGAATGGTACAGAGGCCTATGTATTTATATCCTCTCTGTCAAGAGCGTGTGGTGTTTTACATATTACAACATATTAAATTAATACTCTGTTTGTAACAGATATAGATCCAGGAGCAACCAGAGAATGCTGAACTGTAGTTGTCTAGGTTCAGAAGTCCAGTGTCCAGCTGTGTGGCTCAAGTCTCCTCTGAACAGCTTTTGAAAACTTTATATAGTTATAAAGATGAACCATGGAAGAAATCAGGGGCTACTATTTTAGGTTTGCCAGGTTGCAATCTGGGAAACAGTCTTGGTATACCTTTGACTTTCTGGATGCAGCAAATGGCAACTGCTTCCAAGTTCTTTCATGCACTCCTTCCCTTGAACCACAGCAGAGGGGTAGAGAACAGGACTGAGGGAGAAGCAAGTGGACAGACAATTGCTGCTGTATGTTACACCACTTCTGTGGATATTGACTTTTTCTGGGTTGGTACCTGCGAACCCTATGATATTCAGAAGAAGGATCTACTGCCACGTTCTAAACTACCAGCCTGAAATGCTGTCCAATTAGAGAGCCAGTGTGGTGTAGTGGTTAAGAGCGGTAGACTCGTAATCTGGGGAACCGGGTTCGTGTCTCCACTCCTCCACATGCAGCTGCTGGGTGACCTTGGGCTAGTCACACTTCTTTGAAGTCTCTCAGCCCCACTCACCTCACAGAGTGTTTGTTGTGGGGGAGGAAGGGAAAGGAGAATGTTAGCCGCTTTGAGACTCCTTCAGGTAGTGATAAAGCGGGATATCAAATCCAGACTCTTCTTCTTCTTCTTCTTCTTCTTCTTCTTCTTCTTCTTCTTCCTCTTCTTAGAAACTCACGGGTCAAAGTCAAAAGTGGTGTCAAGAAGTCGTGTGGTGGTCCGTGAACAGGATGCAGTAAATAGCACCAGAGCCCATGGAATGGGCTTTGTGGTGGTGGCTCCACATCCATGGAACGCCCTCCCCACTGTGTTGCATCTTCTTTTAGGAAACTGGAGAAGATGCATTTCTTCTGGCAGGCGTTTGAATAAGCGCAGCAGTGATTGAAATAATCTGTGACTAATTTGATGCTGCTTATTATGAACTGCTGTGCGCGTACATTCTGTTGCTCAGAATTAAATTACTGTGATGTTCCTTGTCCTTTTGAAAAAGGTCAGTCAAAACTGTTTCTTAAACAGATAAACAAAAATAACAATTATAGGTTAGGTGGCCCCAGTATGTAGATCAGGGATGGGAAAACTGTGGCTCCGCAGATGCTGTTCCTATCAGCCCCGACCAGCATGGCCAAAGATGAAAGCTGAAGGAGCTGCACGGGCTGCCAACTGGGAGCAGTTCAGGGTCCTGTTTTTAGCATTAAAAGTCCTAAGCAACTTGGGACCATGATATATACTACTTATCAAACCTTTATTAGGCATTTTGCAAGTAAAACTGCGAGAGAAAGAATCACATACAAGAACCTACACACACACACACACACACACACACACACACAAACAACAATTAAACTCATAGGCTGATTGTATGTGTATATATGTAAAATCTAGAATTTCCTCCTGTTAAAGTACTCCTTGAAGCACTGCTGCCCAAAACTCGGCTACCCCCGCAGTCACCCCTTTTGGTCAATGTCAGAGAGACAGAATCCAGCACTTCCACCATGCTGCGGTTTCAAACCACCCAAAAGGGGGGACAACACGCGTTCATGCAGCGTACTGTGTAGTGGACAATAAAAGAGAATATGCTCTACAGTGTCCGGGACATTCAGGGAACATCTTCAGCATCTCTTGTTTCTGGGAATATTCTGATATCTACCCCTGACAAATGCCGAGGGAAAGATATTCAGTCGGGCCAGCATAAATGCCCTACGTTGGGCTGGTATTATTAGTTTAGTAGACCACGATATCAAAGGGACCATCTTGTGCATTGCATCCCTGCCTGGCAACTCTGCTCCTCAGATGGGGCACTACTGAGACTACCATTTGTCCCAGAGGTGTGCTTAGCTTGTACTAGAAACCAGGTTTTTCTGGAATCAATTATCAGCCCAAATCAGACAGGTGCATAGCCTGATGATGTTTAGGCAGCTACTGAAGACATTTTTGTTTAGGAAGGCTTTCCCTAAGGTGTGATGTAGTCATATATAGAAGATCAATTTTATATTTGATGAAATCTTCTCATTGTTTTTGGAGTTTGGGTGGATGGCTTTATTGCTTTAGCATTTGTTGAACTGGCTTTATTGTTCTTAGAGTTTGTGTTTCTCTTCTTTATTCTCTTTCTGCCCCGTACGCCACTTCGATACCTTCATGCTGGGAAGTGGTCCATTAATTTGTTTGTATGATGATGATGATGATGATGATGATGATGATGATGATGCAGAGGCCATTGTTTGCAGAGGCCATTGTTTGCAGAGGCCATTGTTTGCATTGAATTCTGTATTTGTCCGTTTGCCCCTTCTCAGGCAGGTGGATTTGCAGGCGGGACCTGGGCCTCTTTGTTAACTGGTGAATGGCAGTCTGGATCATCTCCCTGCTGCCAAATCAGCCAATGGTGGCAGGAATTGAAGGGCATTCCCCTGGGTGTAGGACCCAATGGTGGCCCTTGGCCCTGCTCCCAGGGCCAGGATAAATTGCAGACCTGCCCGGCCGTTCAGCCTCTGTATATATGGGCAGGGCTCACCCACCCATGAGGCAAGGTGAGAACATCACCTCAGGCAGCAGAATTCAGAGGGGCAGCAGATCTGGCTTCTAAAGGATGCATCCTCTGCCGCGCCGCAGTGACAACAATGAATGTGGTGTAATCCTTGAAAGCTAAATCTGTTGCCTCCTTGGCAGCCCCTTCCTCAATGCTGCCTCTACAGCAGCCTCTTGGCAAGTAGGAGGCACTGCTAGTCTGTTCCTACCCCTCGGGAGGAAATGGTGGGGGTTCCCCGCTGGGGTCCTCTGGACTCTGCCTGGCATGATTCAGAGCAGGTACCTCCTCAACGATGGCCTTTGATTCCTACTTCAACCACCAGGTAAGGTTAATCTGATTCCCCTCCTTCTTCTTGATCTAGATCTTTATCCCCCCGCCTTGTTCCTGATGTAGAGCTTCACTCACCCCTTCTTCCCTGGCTGTGTGTGTGTGTGTGTGTGCCAATTTGTGGTTCACTCTGGTGCCAAAATGTATTGGTTATATGGGGAGGTAGCTAAGTCTAAGGCTTTCTCCTGCAACCTACATGTGACTTATATTGGAAAGGTGAGGCAAGGTATTCCAGTGATTTGACTTGACCTTAAAGATTGTAGACACAATACACTACTTTATAAACGCACCTTGTGCTTCCATTATTAGCTATGGCAGAGAATGCTCCACCAACATATGGAGCGATTTCCTATTCCTTAGCCAGAAATAGGGAATCCGGATTTTTGGCTTGACTATTTCTGCAGCCTGATGTTTAATTTTGCAGATGATGTTGATGCTGATTTACTTCTGAAGTGCCAGCAATCCATCTGATGCTGTGGAAACTCAAAATTAAAAACAGGTTCCTCCTTGAAAGGGTCTCATGATCTGGAACAGACGAAGGATAGGTGGGAGGTAAACAAAAAGGAGGGTCTATGGGGGAGACATAGAGGTCAACAGCACATTTATAAATAAGGTAGAAGAAAAATCTGGAACTACGAAGAAAGCTAAAAAGAAGAGAAATGATCTGGAAATGGAAGAATGTTCCTGAAGACTTTCGCAACTATTGCAGGCAGGAAAGAAAGAAAGAAAGAAAGAAAGAGAGAGAGAGAGAGAGAGAGAGAGAGAAGAGACCCTAGGGTGAGGAAAGGCAATAGAAACTGAGGATGAGAAAAAGGAGGATGAAAAGTAACTAAGTGATGAGTGACAGGCAGGGGTGAGAGTATGGAGCTTTTTGCAAGTAAAACAAGAAGCTTATGACAGGTACAAAGTGGAATCAGAAGGCAAGGCAAGGAACTGAGGGCCCAGCCACACACTTTATTAATCACATGGTTATGACCCGTATGAGTGGGATTTTGCTTTCACAAAGAGCCAGTGGAATGGTGGCCCAATCTGGACTGTGAACTTGGCATGCAGAAGAGGAAGACTGTGGTCCCAATCCTTATCAGTCTCCACATGCTTGCCAGTGATATGGGGCAAAAACTCCCATTGATCCCAACACTTCATACAGATATTAGTTATGACATCCCCCACCTAAAATATGTCTTTTGAAACACAAAGGGGTAAAGCCCCCTTCCTTCCACACTGGGGTCCTGCATTTAAGGGCAAGCCATGAGATTGATGTAACGTAGTTTGACCTTCAAAACTGCCCCAACACTATGCAAACAGTTGGCAAATTTGATAATTGCCATGGTATATATGAAGCTGCTTTGTATCATTCCTGGTATGTATGGAGCTGCCATTGTTGGTCTAGTTAGTCCAGGGTGGCCTATTGTGACTGGCTGCTGTGGCTTCAGGGTTTCAGGTAGCTGTGTCTTCCATCACTGGCTACCTGGCCTTAAAAAACAACACAAAAACCCTAGAAATGCCAAGGGTTGAACCTGGGACCTTCTGCATGCAACTCATGAGTTCAACCAGTGGGCTACAAAGCAGGAAAGTTGTGAGGCCACATGCAAGTTGCTCTTGGAGGAAGAGTGGGTGTATAAGTGGAATAAATAAATAATTTTTTTTTTCCTGAGAAGATGGGAATGAGGAAGGCTGGTGTGAGAAAGTACACAATAATAAAGGCAAGGGGAAAGATGAATATTTGATCATTTGGAATGGCTTCCCTGGAACTGCCACTTTGTATTGAATGAACTTGTTATTTGAGTACACCCTGTAGAGAGGATTTTGACACAGTGCCTCATAAACCATAAATATTGTTATGAAACGGATAGATCAAAACGGATCTTTCCATCCCATTCTAATATGTCATGCCCACAGTATTGCTTCCTGGATAGGTGAAATACTGTACATAAGATAAAAATATGCATGAAGGCATATATTGCCCATTTGTTATGGCCAACTTTAAAAGGTTGGTATACCAGGATGCTATTTAAAGTAATACCATCTAGCGTATTAGGAAATTAGACATCATTACAAATATGAGGAATCACTTATTGAAAGTGACACTTTTGCCAATCTGATTATTTGGTATAAAATATGACGCCTTGGGCGTGCAGAAAGCATTGCAGTTAATAAATTCCTTAACATCCAGCTGGTCTCACAAGCTTTCTTCTCACAAGCTTTCTTCTGTAGAATATGTTTTAGTTAATAAGAGTTCTTGCATATGAAGTTTTGGCATATGCAAGCATATTTACCAACCCTATCCATTATTTGGATTTGCTGACAAGTGCATAAAAGCAGGAAAGTTCTATTGGATCAGACCAAATGTTCATCTACATGAATAGATTCTAGCACAATATCCCATAGCGAACGGCATACCTCACCAGTTCTAGTAAGACATCTAACTAGAACGAATTCTACTACAACATAAGGTAGTTCTGGTAAGGTGTGCCATGCCTATTTAATCATCTTACAGGTACTGTTTTTACCTGTGGTTTTTGCTCGTATTAAACACCATTTTATTTTGATCCATGGATTGTTTGGTTGATTTTCTGTAAACTGCTTTGTGATCTATGGTGAAAAGCAGTCTATAAATACTGGAAATAAATATTGGAAATAAAGCCCAGAGCAGCCAACCAGATGCTAATGTGAAGCTCACAAACAGCGCAGGAAGGCCACAGCTATCTCTTGATGTTTTGTGACAGAATTCAAGAGCCTGCGAGTTCCATTTATCATAGCTTATCATGGCCATTGATAGATCTATTGTCCTCCCTTTTAAAAGCTACCTAAATCAGTCACTGTTGTGGCAGTGAATTCAACAAGTTAATTGTGCATTGTGTGAAAAAAGGATTTCTGGCTCTGTTCTGAATTTGCTGCCAACCAATTTCGTGGGGTATCCCTAAATTCTAGGACTATGAAGGATGTTACAAAATACTTTCACTGAACCCACACTCTCCATCCAATTCAATTTCCTAAACTTCCATTGTGTCCCATCCTCTCCAGTCATCTTTTCTCCTCTCCCCACAGGACAACTAACATACCTGTAGGATTGGATCCAAACTAACAGAGCCATCCTATCAAGACAAGAGAAAGAGAAGTTGAAGCAGATGAACTGCCAAATCCGAAGCCCAGGTGGGATCATGCTATTCACTCTGAGGAAGCCAGCAAGTGGAATTTATTGTATTTTTAGCAACCAGCCACCATGCGATTTCAGTTAAAGAAATCCCGCTAACTATTAAGTTTCATATTGAACATTAGCCCACAAAATAAAATTGTACACACTAAAAACAAAACAAAACAGTTATGCAAAAAGGTAAAATACCAACAAATCTAATGGATCCAGCTGGTTTGCACTTGCTCCAGGTAATGTACAGTGAGGAAAAGAAATTCCTAGGCAGAAATTTCACAAGTACCTCCCTTACCTGGATCCATTAAATGTTGAGTGCTTTTTCAAAGCTGCTACAATAAATGTTGCTGTTCTGAATGTGAGCATGTGATTGAACTGTAAATACATGGATTTCTCGTGGTTGGATTTCCTCCTGAATGCTGACAATAATGGGAAAATATATTCATCTCATAGTTCCATGTACAGGGTGGGCAAGGGGCACACGGCATAGCCCTTCCTCCAACTTGGGGAATTGCGGTTGTCCTATCAGCTGGTCCTCGGGTTGTTGCTGAATGCCCAGTTGGCTCTGAGTATGATGTTCTTCAATGATGATCTGACGGATGAGGAGGCCGATCTGGTCTGTATCACCAAGACCTAGGTAGGTGAGCAGGGTGGAGTTAGTCTCACCCAACTGTGCCCACTTGGGTACTCGGTGCAGCATCTGGACAGACTTGAGGTTTTGGGAGAGGGAGTTGCTGTAGTGTTTGGGTTTTCTATCTGTCTCCCCAGGCTCTCTGTCCAGTTAAGAAGGGGATTCTAGAGTGTGTGTTCCTGACATTGGGATATCAGAACATATTCGGGATTCTGCTGGCTTACCAACTGTCTTATTGCCCAACAGTCTCCTTGCCTAAACTGACAAGAGCTGGTCTCAGTGGCAGAGTGGAGGACTCCTAGACTGTTGGTTCTGGGGAACTTCAACATCTATGCTGAGATGTCTGGCTCTGGGGTGGCTCAAAACCTCATGGCTGCCATGACGGCCATAGGACTGCCTCAACATGTCACCAGTCCAACACATGTGGCAGGCCACACTCTGGACCTTGTTTTCAAGAGATTAGCAGAAGCACCGGAGGATAACACTGGTCCACATCTGACCACATGTTGCTGCTGGACTGATTAAAGGTTCGTGAATCTGGCTGGGTACCAGACACACTTAAATATTTGGACCACATAGTTCAAAATAAAACAATGATATAGAGGTGAACACCCTGTTCTGAAACCAGCCTGCTCTAGGATGAAGGGTCTGTAAAAACCAACCCACCATTTTGATTTGTTACACAGGTGATAGGCATATAATTTACCAGGTATAACAATAGTGCAAGATCAGGTGAAGCCAGAACCTATTTTGAACAAACAGTGGATCTCATATTTGCATTCTTCTCATTACATAAAGATTCACCCACTTCCAAGCCACATTTCTGTAACTGTTTCCACCATTTGGTGGGCATCGTGCTAGCATTTCTGTGATTCCCAAGAAATCATAATTTTTAATGAGACACACACTGGAGAAATGATTCCATCATGTAAAACTCCCTGGATTTATTATGTATGTAATATATTCCATTGGTGGCAAGGCCGGTCCAACACATTTTGCTGCCTGAGAGAGAGCGTCTTTCCTTCCAAGTCAGGATGAATAGTATCCAGGGCCAGCCAAGTTATTTTGGCACCTGTGGCAGTTATTCCCACAAGCACTTCTCTCCCTTTTCTGGCAGTCAAATTACAACAACAATAATGTATTAAATAATTATCACTTTACTGCTTTTCATCACAGCTGCCTGAGGCAGTCACCCCACTCTGTCTTATGGTAGAGCTGACCATATGTAGTGGTGATGCAATGACTGTGCTCCATTTACCACAACTGTATTGGGAAATACCAGGGTCCTCTTTAATGCTACTAAGTTCAGCTTTTTTTTTGCAAAATGAAGAAGGGCAATCTGCTTCTTCATCTGCAGTACAATGTGAATATCTGTAAAATCATGCAGCTTATTTTTCATGCTGGGTTTTTTTATTTTTTATTTTTTAACATTTCTTTGATTCCCTCTCATGGAGACAATAAAGCGTGTCATATGGTCAGTTTCTGCTTTCTGAGATAATTAATCTCAGGAAGGCTCAAGCAATTATTTAGGGTTGTTCCCTGTGACATAGTTGCAGGAGAATAAGGGGGCGAATACAGAACGAATGAAGCAATTACATTGCAAGTGCGTAAAAGAAAATGAGTGAATTTCCAGTACTGATATGTCACTGCCTGGTTGCTACCCAGGGTTGCATGAGCGTTGGGGAGAATCAACCTACAAGCACATCACACATTAAATACACAATAGGAGTCAACTCCTAGGGGCTGAGGTCCCTTTGCCCACCCTATAAAATATTTAAGGGGAATGGGCTCCCCCAAAGTTGATGGGCATTGCCATTCAAACAGTGTGCGTGTGCCACATCTTGTGTGATGGTTTATGTGGGGCAGGGCTTACCTGCCACCCCCCAATATTTTATTCAAGTTGGCACCCCTGAAATACACATTCCCCCCCTCAAAGAATCTTGGGAACTGTGCTATACCCTTCACAAAGCTACAATTCCCAACAGTATTAACAAATTGCATTTCCCAGGATTCTTTGCTGAGGGTGCTTTAAATGTATGGTGTGTGTACATGCAGTCACAGTACTCATGAATCTGTTTTCCCGGCCGGTACTCAACCTGCAATTAAAAGGGGGGGGGAATCCACATGGAAATTGGCATTTAAATTTGTTCTCACAGCCTGGAGCTGGTGCAGGGATCAGGCCCAGTCTGCATACCTCCCCACCTTCTGTTTCTGCCACCACAAGCGATTGGGCTGCGGATGTGGCCATGGATCTGTGGCAGTGACAATAGGGAATTAGGATGGCTCTGCTAGTCAAACTGAGAGTGCACCCACTGAAATCAGTGGGAAGGTCTATTCATTTCAGTGGGTCTACTTGGAGTGGGACTGATGTTGGCTGTCTTACCAGTACGGAACTTTGTCCACTCATAGTTGACACCCATAAGGCTGTGTTGCTGGGTCACAGTCTCTGTGTTGCATCATACAGTTCCGAAATCCCGACTCAAAAGATGTTATTTCTTTCCAATCCTAGCTGCAAAAGTTCTGAATGAGTAATGCTCAGTGCTCTATAATGTTGTTTTAAATTAATAGATATCTATTTACATCCTTAACTCTATCTTAATGAGGATTTTTGTCTGGGAATACAAACAGCTGTTGGAAATACTCTTCCATCTATCATTTTAAATCTTTTATTAAATTTGCACCTGGCAGTGCAGTTATATTGAAGAGTCTGTTCATTATGAGGCCCATATTTGGGCAGCTTATAACTATCATTTTCAATCTTATCAGGCTGAAACTCTGCCAGCACACTTTTTGTTTGTTTGTTAAATCAAAGTGAACAATATTAAACTTTCTTTTTCCCTATTCCCCAGCAATAATAAACACTTCTGCTGCATAAAAATTAAGGAGATGTATAGAGAAGATTATTGTGTGTGGTTTTTTTTAAAAAAAATAAGTAAACAAGTAGTTGACTATTACTCTGCAGCAGTGATTTCCAAAAATTAGTATCTGAAGAAGTGTGCATGCACACGGAAGCTTATACCAAGAACAAACTTAGTTGGTCTCAAAGGCATAGCTGTCAAGTTTTCCCTTTTCTTGCGAGGAATCCTATTCGGAATAAGGGAATTTCCCTTTTAAAAAGGGAAAAGTTGACAGCTATGCTCTAAGGTGCTACTGGAAGGAATTTTTTAATTTTTAATTTTGTTTCAAAAATGCCTTAGGCTTCATCAATAGCTCTCTAGATAACTTTTTGGTTGGATCACCAGCTTTCTGGAAGTGAGGACAGAGATCAAGTAGCCCCCCCCCCCGGTCTAATGAGACAGGCAGCTAGCATGTCAGGAAGGGAGTTGTGGGGCTAAATCCTAAGTAAAGTTCATTGATGTGTCTCCTTACAACAGTATAACAAGGCGCAAAATATAATGAAACTTAGGCCACATTCACACCAGATATTTAAAATGCTATGACACTACTTTAAACAGCCATGGCTTCCCCCAAAGAATTCTGGGAGCTGTAGTTTGTTAAGGGTGCTGAGAGTTGTTAGTAAGCCCCTATTCCCAACACGGAGCTACAGTTCTCAGAGTTCCCCATGAAGAAGGATTGACTGTTAAACCACTCTGGGAGTGGAAATTTTCACTCTTCTGCTCTTGTGCACGAAGGCAGAGGAAGGGAGAGAAGAGAGAACAAACTGATGAATAAAAGAAGGAAAAAGTGAACAAGAAAGTGTGCCTCTACTCATCTTTCACAGAGTTGGACCATATTTTTGTATTCATTTAGATCAGGGTGGCCCAACCCATGGCCTATGGGCCATATGTGGCCAGCAAGGCCTTTTTTGGGTGGCCTTTGGAAGCCATTCGGAAGAGAAGGGACTGTGAGGCATGAGCAAGAGTCCCTGCCTTTTCAAACAACCAAATGCCTCTGCTGTTCCATCTTTCATTTTCCCCCTCAACTTACCACCTCAACATTCCACATGTTCTGGAAGTTCACAAGTTCTTGTCAGGTCCCCCCCCCTTTAAAGTCTTTTATTATTATTATTATTCACAAGCATTCAGACTTCTGCACACCTATGAAATCCTTTGAATATGTAGAAACCATTATTTTATTTTCAGGTAGCTAGTTCCCTTCCAAAACGGATAGGCATTCAACCATCTGAGTTAGCTATTAGAAGGAATGATCAGGAGAAAAGATAATCGTGAGAGGAAATGAATACTCCATTTCAAGAGAACTTTTTTTAAAAAAAGTTTTGAAAGTAAAGTTAAAGTAAAGTAAAGTAAGGACTAACAGCTTCATAATATGCGTGTTCACTTAGACCCCATTCACTGGGGCTTACTAACTAGTCAGTGAATAGGGACAGGCTGGGTAGTATCAACCACATACCATTATGTAATGATGTTGACGGGAAAGAAAGCATGAAAGACTTGAGCTTCCTATTCTCGAAGGCTCTTTGTAACATCTGAAGTAGAGATTTCTTTTGCCTTTCTTCAGTGAGATAGAAAGCTTATGTATTTCAGCACATCAGAAACTTCCAATATTCCATTGTGTTGAGAGATACTAAAGTTCCGTCAAGATGTTGCAAAGAAGCCTAGTGAACAGGAAGCACGTGTTAGAGTGTTCAGAGGAATCCCTGATCAGGACCTTGTGTAGAAATAAATTAGCTTTCCACCCCAATAATGAGTCCCAACGCTTTGCTGCAGAACAGACTTAAATCTAGTTTGAAGAGCAAAATACAAATGTAACACACTGCACTCAAGCACTGTGGTTCAGTCCTTTAAGTCCTTTATGCAGTTCTGTAAACCTTCCCTTCTCTGGTCCCAGAGAGAGATCCTAAGATGGCTCATCACTGCAGAGCTTCTTTGCAACATCTGCTGCTACTGCTAGCCATCTCTGACTTCTTAAGTTCCCTTTCCTGCTGTGAGAGCTGCAGCTCAGGTTTCTGGTGATGAGTCAACAGGTAGGTAGTTTAACTCACTGAAATGGGGGGGGGGAACCCTAGTGGAAGCTCTCGCTTAGGGTAAACTCCTCTTCACAGCATTCCAAATACAATGCATTCAAATACAGCATTTTACGAACATTAAACTTAGAACTTTAACATTACAGACCTGTTTATCTCCCACAATCTTTCAGTGGAATCAAAGGTAATTCCTAGAACACCACGAATGACAAAACCATGTCTCCAGATTAGCAGGCTATTCAGTAAAGCAGGGGTGGGGACCCTTTGCTCCTCCAGATGTTGCTGAACTACAACTCTCATCAGACCTAGGATGCCTGGCCAATGACCAGGGATGATGGGAGTTGTAGTTCAACATCTGGATGACCAATTGTTCCCCACACCTGCAGCAGAGCTTTGCACAACATGTTGGAATCCATAGTCTAGGTCTCTTATTTCAACAATTCAACTCACTTGCTATTTTTTTAAATGCATTTATGCTACATCTCTCTCCCCGCCCCCCCCCCCCCCCAGTTTATGACTACCATCCACTTTCAATGTTTTGTCTGTGTGAACATTTCATTATAGTTGCTTTTACTTTTCATGTGAAATCTGTAAACGGTACTGGAGGGAAGTTTATGGTTTGGATGAAAAGTCATGGATGTACATAATGGCAGCATTCGGTGATATCCAGCCAAGAATGATTGACAGTGCCTGTAACTACTTATTATGTCAAGGTTTCAGCACACCGATTGATGGGAAATGATGTATAATAAATTAGAATGATCACACATCATTTCCCATCGATTGAAATGCCAAATTCTTTGATGGAGTAATGAGTTATGGCCAATACCACTCACTGTCTTAGAGGGAGATTGATTGCTTATCCTTTCATCAATGTGATCAAACTAAAGAAGCCAAGAAGTGGGTGCATTGTCATAAGTAACACTCTATCCTAAAAGTAGGACAGAGATGAAGCAGCACTACATGAATAGGGCTGTTTCCACAACAGTTTCATCCAGACCATGATCCATGCACACTCCTTTCAATTCATCCCATTCACCATGACTTCCCTCTCTGTGAACTCATCTCTCCAGCTTCCTTCCACTTAGAAGCTATCTGCTCTTTGGTCCCAGGAAGACTAAAACTGAAGACAAATTCCTCACCCATACCATAGATGATTCAGCTTTGGTTGCCACCCATAGTATGTGAGATAGACCACAGGATGTGAAGAATTCACATAAATAGAAGTCTACAAGAAAAGCACTCAATATGATCATGTGAAGAGGATGGCTGGCTGGATGTGATATGCTCATATTCTATCCTTATTCCCTTGAAACCTTAAGAGTTTGCATCATCAATCAGGTCAACATGGGCGGGGTATGTATGTATGTATGTATGTATGTATGTATAAATAAATCGTAAAGGGCCACCAAGTCAGCTTCAGTGCCAAACAGAGGCCTTAAACTCCATGAAAATAGATTCAGAAAATCAGCCTCATTCAAGAGTGTCAGAATCTGCTCAGCAGCCACCCATTCAAGAATCTTGCCCAAGAAGGGGGCAATTGCTACTGTTTTATAATTGCTCCGGTCTTCTGGGTCTAAGGAATTCCCCCCGCCCCCAGGAGTGATCACACAGCTGCCTCTTTTAGGTGGCTGAGAATGAATGTGAGGGAGCCAGGCAAAGACAACATCAGGGCCTGCTGTGGTCAGACTGTCTCCTCCCATTACCCCACACAGCCAGCTTTACATTTTATATCCTTTATATGTTTTACTATTGTTATGAATTTTGGGATTTTTAGGCTGCATATCGAGACCCTTCTAATCCTCAGCAAGTGTTAAAATTTAATCAAGACTTCGAATTCTTGGAATAACCAGGCTAGCCTCCTGGTGAGGTGATAGCCTGGGTGATGAGCCATTAAGGAGAACAAGGGAAGGGAATCTGCGGGAGATGGTGAATGGGTGGGGTGGGGGTCCTTCCTCAGCTTGTTAGAAGGACAAAACAAGAGTTGAGAGCAGAGAGTGAAGTGATGTGAGCTAGAAGCAAAGCAGCAAGCTAGAGACAGTCAGAGTGATGGTTAATTTCTGTTTGAATACAAGGATGCAGCTATTGGGGGGGGCAAGGTCCCCTTAGGATGATGCTGTGAACACCTCCATTGTAGGCTCAGGTTGTATATATGTGTAAGTAAACCATATATCATAAAGACACCACAGTCTCTGTTGTTCCTCACTCCAAAGGAAGCAAGAACCCTGGGTAAGCACCCAGAAACTGCTTGGAGATTGGGGTGGGTGGGGAGGTGTGCAACAATATTTTAGAATTGTCAAGTGCCTTGGGCCCCTTGACAAGAAGGCAGAATATAAATTCAATAAATAAACTCATTGATCTCCCCTGTGGAGGGACCTGGCATCTCCCAGAAGATTTGTAGGGTCTCCCAAACAGGGAGATCTGTGAGTCCCTCTTAAGGTACTATAGTACCTTCCGATCAGCAAGCCCAAGAGGCTCAGTGGTTTAGACCACAGTGTTACCCACTCCCCTAGGTATTATAGTAATTGACAGGAGTGAATAAAGCTGAGCCTCATCACCAATCTCACTCTGCGAGTTATATGGGCCTGACGCATGGTCTGCCATTCAATGCTTGCTCGTCTTCAACACACAATTAAGTGCCGACTTGCACACACAAATGATGGCTGACACCATTATGATACTCAATGTGAGGCTCAGTGCATTAACCTGAAGTTACGGCATTGTGCATTTCCAATGCAATTCTGGGAACTAGAATTTGGCTTCAGATGTTTATTGTGGCTATCAGCCTGAACACAGCACACATCTAAATCTACTTGTAACACTATGAGGTAATTTCTATAAAAAGTGAATTTTGGGGCCAAGGATAGTAAATTGTAACAGCTTCTTATTCTGACCCTCTTAAAATAAATACATAATTTATCACAAGCACTGTACTCAATACCACCCTTCTGAAGTATGGTGGAGAGGCAGTTACTTACTCTGCATATGCAATAGGTGGATTTTAAATATTTTAAAACCATATCAGTACTTTTACCTTTCCCCATAAATATGGAGAAGTTACATACACTCTGCAGCCCGTTATCATTTGACAATTTTCATAATTTGTATTAATTCAGATGCTTTCAGGTACCTGAAAATAACAAACATTTATTTTAATGTTTTTTGTTTAATTTGAGAGGGGAAAAGATTTACAGAGGTGCGAATATCTGTGCTGTAGTCCGGTAAGAAATTTCATTGTGTTTTGTGGTTGATGTTTAAATAAATTCAGAACTTTTAATGGGTTCTTGCATACATGAATATAAAGGCTGGGTTGTTCTAGCAAGCAAATTGCCTTCATGCTAATCTCTAGTATAGGTGAGGACAATGAGTTTTGGGAAGCTTCAAGGACTGCAGTGTGTGTCTTCAACCTTTACTTGCACCAGGGATTGTTAACTTATCTGTGTGTGGGGACACTTTTGGAATTTTGAAAGCAATCAATGGGCATTAACCCCCTGGTTGCTTTTCTCCTTGTCATTCTGGATCACGATCCCCCCGGCAGAGAGAAAGCCCAGATGCAGACACACACAAACAAAGAAACAGCTTTTCTATAGGATCTGAGTAAATGTTGGATCCAGTAGGATATATGATTTTACATAGGATCCACAAAAAACCAGCATGAAGCTTTCAGTGGCACAGTAAACAAATAACTCCATCTGCTTCTTGCAAACATAACAACCATTGACACAGATCTTCATGGAACCCCGTGGTTTTTATACAGGATGTCAACACAGCTACCAACAAATTGTAACAGACACCTGTGGACCCCAAAGATGATTGTTTTGTGCAGATCCCTCCCAAATGTATAAGGTCTCGAAGGATCTGTGTGCTTTGGGTCCATGTTTTTGCACTGTGGCAGTGCTGGAAAACGACAAGTCCAGTGAGGTTGGCGTAGTTCAGGCACCACACTGCCCCGCCCTCTCAGAATCCTGAGTGATCGGGCTGTGATCCTGCTGCTGGGAGGACAGGCTCATGGAGGTACCCCTCTCCATTGGCTGTGGCTGCGTCTCATTTGATCGTAAACCAATTTTTATTCTTCCTTTGCCCATTAATGATACAAATGCTCAGGACCTATCTCTCAGTATGCTGACGACCACTAGGCCTGCATATTTACAATATATACATAATTGGAATAAAGTCATTTTAGGGGAGAGAGGGTTTTTTTTTTTAAGTGCAAAGTCATTATTCCATCTAGTGAAGCTTTTAAAATTACACATAAGCGAAGCATCTTTATTTTTATTTTATTTTTTTTGCTTCTGATTTGGAAACAAAAACTTCTGGGATTGCTCGAAATGAGTTTGTTCTCCCTCAGGCATTGTCTTTATTAGCAGCTTAAGTGTATATTTAGTCTCGTCATATGTGAAATCTTTTCTATTCTTCAAATTAGTATGGGATAAAATGTCTTCATTTTTGTTTTTACAGAGGCGCTCCTTCAACACATACACACACACACACACAGAGAGAGAGAGAGAGAGAGAGAGAGAGAGAGAGAGAGAGAGAGAGAAAGAAAGAAAGAAAGAAAGAAAGAAAGAAAGAAGGTGCTTTGGATACAGACTTGCTTCACTTCATTTAGTTTATTCAAGTTTTTTCCTCAGTTTTGTTGAGCTCAAAGAAAGGTTTGCAGTTCAGTTTCAACTTTTTCAGCTTATTCCTTGCTGTATAGCATTATGCAGGTTCCAAATGCTATTCATTGGCGCATCATCTGAACAAATATGCATGAGTGCTATAAGTAATATTGACCAAAGATGCAGAAGTCAGAAACATATCAAAGTGAGAATATACAATCTATACATTGGGTGTATCCTCCAGAGATCTTTCAGTTTGAAATATACTAATTTGTTTTTTTTCAAAACATAGGAAACTGTTTTAGAACAAGTCAGAGGCGCCAGCTTGCGAAGGCGATGGGGGGGGGAAAACATAATGTGCATGATGTCACAACATCATGATGTCACACGCTTGATGTCAGAACGCTGTGAGAAACTGGGGGTGGAGCTAAACATGGTGGCCATGCAGTTCAATGGCTGGTGGCTCCTCCTCCTCTTGGCATTGCCATTAGCGGGAGGCTGCTTTGATTCTCCTTCCCCTCTGTGGCAGGGGGAGGAGGAGGAGAAGAACACGGCCACTGGAGGCACGCCACACCCAGAGCCACTCTTCAACTTTGCACTTTGGGGACATGGGGGGAGGACTGGTCCGTACCACCAAAACATGGGGGGTCCCAAAAGGGCTTTGGCTTTAGAATCTGGCCCCCTGGTCCTATCCATACTACTTGCAGAGGCTATCCAGTGTTTCAGTCAAAGGTCTCTCCCAGACTTACCTGGAGATACCTGGGGTTGAAACTGAGACCTTCTGCATGCAAAGAGATGTTCTGCCATTGGTTCACATGGCTGAAAATGGGCATTAAGATAATTTGGTCTCAGGCTGCTGAAGGCTTTAAATGGAACCTCGAAAAAAAAAAATGTAAATATCAGTGTGAAACGTTCTGATTGCTGTTCCAATTGTAGCAGCCACATTATGTACCAGCTGTAGTTTCTGAAAACAGCCCCATGTTGACAACAGCATGCACCCAGTACCAACACATGCACATATCACATGTGAAGATGCCATAGCCCTCCCTTCCGTTAGCCCCAGTGGCACAGGCAACAGCAATCCTGCTACTGTCCGTTCCCAGGAATCCCTATAGTCAGATCCATGTGGCTGGCATTTGTTTGGCAGGAGGGTTGTCCAAGGCAGGCATCAGCATTAATGGGGCCTTGTCAGCAGCCACAGGATGCCAGTTGCCCACGCCTGGTTGGGCTTGGCAACATAGTGCCTACATTTCATCCTTCAGATTCGAAAAACAAGGCAGAATTCTGCTCCAGCTGCCTTCCTGTAAAACACAGGGATCTTAACTTTGGGAAAGGGTTCTACACACTTTGCAACAATATTTGGTTCATATACTTCTCTCCCATTCCCATTCCCATTCCCATTCCCTCCCTCCCACAGATGTCAACTTTTCCCTTTTTTAAGGGAAATTCCCTTATTCTGAATAGGATTCCTTGCAATAAAAGGGAAAAGTTGACAGCTATGCTCCCCCCCTCCTTCCTTCCCTCCCTCCCTCCCTTATGTATCCCCCCCCACATTTTATTCTTTTTCTAAATTACTTCATGACTTCTTGTTGCTTGATTCAACAAATACAGCAAACCTAACATAAATCTAACCTTTTTATGGAGGTAGATATATACACAAGCTCTTATGATTAATTACATGTGACTAAATTGTCATGTAAAAAGGAACATTGACAAGTCTGAAAGCAAAAAAGCAGGATGAAAATAATGAATTTTGTTGTTGTTGTTGTTGTTGTTGTTGTTGTTGTTGTTGTTGTTGTTGTTATGCAGGCTGGGGTTGATGGTAGTTGGAGTCCAGCAACCTCTGAAGAGTTGCAGGTTCCCCCATCCCTGAATTAAGGTCACACCACTATGTTTGGCACTTTTGTGTTCTGTTCGAACATTGCAATACTCACGAACATCCATCCATTAAGGGTTTTTTTGGGGGGGGGGGAGGAATCTACTTCCATTGATTTTTGTCTTAAGCCAAATCCTATCATTCTTTAATACTTGGGTGTGCACTTATGAAATATCATGCCTATAAAGACTATTAATATTCATCGGAAGCCTGAAATAATTCATGACATTCTTAAGTAATGTTCGCTCGCGTAAGGTGGTAAACAATGCCATTTACACCGAGTCCAAAAAAAACCCACAAAAAATTACAAAGGCAAGTTCTTACACGCTGACTAAACCTTGTATTTGTCGTTACAATTACTTGGCTTATCCTTTTAGTAGATTTCCAGTGAACTGGATGGAATTCAGAGTAATTATTCATTTTATTATAGTCAGTTTAGATATGGTAAAGATTAGGAGAGTAAAACAAATCATTTTCATGACAGAGGCTAGCGATACATTATTGTTGTTCTCCCTGTTTTGCCTCCTGCATAAATATGATATACAACAACCTTAAAAATAATAATTCATGACTGGCTCTTGGGGCTGTGTGTGTGTGTGTGTACTCTCCCTCTCTTGTTATTCTCCTTGCAAGCAGAAGATGTGCCATATTGTTGGAGGCAGCATGTGTAAGAATACCAGTTGCTGGGAACGGAGGAGGGTGGAGCGAGTTCTAGCGCACTCAGGTCCTGCTTGCAGCCTTCTCATTGACTTCTAGTTGGCCACTGTGAGAACAAGATCTTCGATTACATGGGCCTTTGGTCTGATCCGGTGAGCCCTTCTTGGGTTCATATATGTTGCCCTATTTATTTACTCTTGAATGCTGGGATATGATTGTTATATCTATATACAGAAAGAGAGAGAAAGAGCTGTAGGTGTGAAGACTTGATCTGTGATGTCATATCTTCCAACGTTTCTTCCATGAAAATAGGGTCTTCCATTATTATTATTATTATTATTATTATTATTATTATTATTATTCTATTGCTTATACCCTGCCCATCTGTTTGGGATGCCCCAACCACTCTGAGCGGCTTCTGGCACATATAAAAACATAAGAAAATATTAAACATTGGGGGGGGGGAATTCCCTATACAGGGCTGTCTTCAGATGTCTTCTAAAGGTTGTGTGTAGTTACTTAATTCCTTGGCTCGGGGGGTCACATAACTCTATACCCTCCAACATTTCTTCGATGAAGATAGGGGCATCCTATTCCATATCCTCTAACATTACTCTGATAAAAATAGGGACGTCCTAAGGAAAAGCCAGGATAAAATCAGAAACCAGGGTGGCTCCTGTAAATTCAGGGCTGTCCTTGGAAAACAGGGACACTAGGAGGGTCTGTGATGGACTATTCATACATGCAAGTTAGTAGCCGATGCTGCAGTCATCAAGTGATGTGTGAACCAGCTGCAGGAGTCAAACAAGCAGGTGTATAGCAGCTAAGTAACCCAAAGTCAGTCCGGTGTGGTTGAGGGAAACACTGCTCGATCCTCCAAGGAAGAGTATAATCATGCAATGGGTGGAGGTCAGTCAAGGAGAGGCTATTGCTAAAAGCAGTTGTCACTTCCAGGCATTCTTGCAGCATGTTAGTGGGTGAAGGCATAGCTATCAGGGCAGCTATAGTTTATGCAATACTTATGAATATTCAGTGCTATCAGAGTTCTTCTGATGCAATGCCTGACAATCCCATGGTCGCCCCAGCAGTGAATCAGAGTGAAAATGAGCAAATTAGCTGATGACTCCTCTTCCGAAAAGACAGATCAAAAGATATTACTCGTATAAAAGGAGGGTGCCATTAATGACACTGATAAATTATAGCTCGCTAACGTTTGCTATGTAGCACATGAACCTGGGAACATTCCTAATGGATGGCTGTCAGGGGTTGAATCTCTTCCATAAGCACAGCTAAACAAGCGAAAGATTCCACAGTCTGCTTCACTCATGTCTTTTGTGAGGTAAAGTAAAATAATTAACTTTCCTTTTCAAGATTTTTCTTGTTTTTTGTTTTTTTTTTAAGCTTGCAAGGCCGTTCTGTGAGAGACTGTGACATGGAGATGCTCTCATCACAATGTTCCCACCGACACATTGTAACAAGAGTTAATGTGTTAATTCAGCAATCAGGGGTTTGATAAGGACAAAGATGTCCTCAGACCTCATTATAAATTATCATTTACCGAGCTTTTTAAAAAATATATTATTAAAAATGCTTTTCTTTTAATTATGGGGTCACCAGAAGCCATACTCGGTAAAGGCAAAATTAATTTCTAAAAGCTTTTCTGACAGAAAACTCAAATCCACGTAAATGGCTTTGGGGCTTGGGGCTTTTATTTTTTTATTTAACATCAGGTTTTCTACACGATTTGGGGATTTGCATTCTGTGCTGCTGTGTACTCCTCAAAAAAGAAAAAAAAAAGAAGGAGTACGGGGCTAAGTTTGAATTTCCTCAGATAATAGAATTGTAGTGGAAACATGAGATATTTAATTGGGCACAAGTTGAAGAGCATGTCAGAAATAACATACTAGTTTAAAGTTATCAATGGTCATCATGAGGACAAGGCCTGCTGAAAATAGTGTCTTGGGGAAAGCCAGAGAACTGAATAATATTTTGCAAATTTGGAGATAAGTTCATCTACCAGCAGCAGTGGTGTCCGGTCAGTAGACTGGGGGGGGGGGACTAGGCTAGTCCCCTAAATGTTCCTGATAAATTAGAGTATTAAAGTATTGAAGTCTGCTGCCTCCTTCCCAAAGCCCAGGAAGCTTCTGCCTGGCTTAAGGAGGGAGGCGTGATGCTCATGCACACAACATCACATGCTCAATGTTGCTGGCCCCATCACTCTTGCAAGCTGGCACCTCTGGCCCTAACCGTTCCCATATGAAAACATTCACTGCATCCACTGACCAGCAGGTACTTCCAACTCAGTGGCCAACACCATAGTCCTTGCCACCATATGTACTATCATTTTGTAGAGAGATTGTAGGGGAAGAGGATGGCTGCCTCCACTGTCCAGGAATGAAGAATGTTGATGGTCTGATCCTTGTACTACTGCTAGACCCTGAAATCTTCTGTTGCCTTCTCTTAATGGTAAACCTCTCCTGCCCACAACAAAAATTATTAGGATTTGGTGCCCTCCAAATTCCACCCCCCCACACACACTTGTGTGTCTCAAAACTAATGGTCTCAAAAAAGTGGGGAGTTGGGGCGTTTTCAGCCTTGATTGAATTACACGTCACCATGAGAACTTTGTCTGGTTGACAGGTATAAGTACTCTAAATAAATAAATTGATAGAAAAAGAAATGTATCTTAATCATAATATGCTGTGTCTTTTCCCTGGCCAAACATTAAGATTTTCTGATATTGCTTTAGCTAAAACAAAAAACCCATTTATTTATGGGGCCTTCTGAAACAGTTTTGTTTCATTTTTCTCAACTCCTGATATTTATTGTATAGTCAGACGAACTAGACCAAAGACAATCAGCTATATTTTTTGGCAAGTTACTCTATGGTTACCAGATCTTTTTCAATGAATCCGGGGACACATTATTATTATTATATTTTTTTTGAAGCTGAGTAGCAACAGGGAGTCAGTAGTGGGGATGGTGAGGCAAAAGACCCTGGGCCCAAGCACACATGCATATTGTATAAAGGTACAAAGCCCTTCTTTCACACCCTGTGAAACATAAATGCGCAGAGTTTTTTTTAAAAAACTGGGCAACGCCCACAACTCCCTAGTCTCCCCCGATCAGTCAAAACAAAGGGGGAAGGGGGCAGGAGAACTGTACCGCCGGACGTCCCTGGTTCCCCTTCAGCAGTGGCAGCGGCAGCGGTAGTCAGCAGCCCGGAGCCAGCCTGGTAGCGCAGTTGGCTTTGCCTGGCTTCAGGAGCTGCTTGCTGCTCTCTGCCGTGGCGCCCTCAGGTTTGCCTCACGGAAGTCCCCATATGATGTGTCTTGTGCACAACACATCATGTGGGGACTTCCGGCAAGGAAAAATGGTGGGCGCCACGGCAGCGAGCAGCTCCTGAAGCCAGACAGAGCCAACTGCGCTACCAGGCTGGCTCTGTGCTGCTGAGGCTGCAGCTGCCATGTTTCCTGGGGACAGATTTGCAAATCCGGGGACTGTCCCTGGGAACCGGGGGCGTCTGGTAACCCTAAGTTACTCCCCATCTCCTCCAAAATATCCAAGTATTAGAAGCCGGTTATTTTGTGGAACTGTTAACAGGCTTAACGCCTGGTGCAAACATAATCATCCTCTCCTTTCCTCACAATGCATATGAATGGTTAAAACAGCTTTGCGTAAATTATGCAATTGTGGGTGCTAATTTTGCAGTGTTTATAATCACCTTTCTGATTGCAGCAAATAAAGACCTGGCATCAAAAATAGCAATGTGTAGATTTTTCTGAGTTTTGCTGCCATGGGTGAAGGTTGACTTCTTCAACCACTAATAAAATAAGGCTATACCAAGGGGAAAGGGACTTCTTAAGTTGATTTTTTTAAAAAATAAAATAAAAAGACATACCCCTTCCCAAATATTTTGTAACAGACTTTCATCTTTTCAACAGCCAACTGAAATGGGACAAAAAATATATATCCCTGTGGTGATTCTTTGTAGCAGGGTGGTAGAGCTAATATGTATCATGGAATAAAAAAAGGTCTTTCTGAGAACTGGGTGATGATTCTAGATTTTTCATCAAGTCATGGTTTAGTTAGATTCTGAAAACCAGAATCTGTTTGTCATGAAATGCAAATGTAACCAAATGCAAACCAATTGGCTTCAACTATGTTTCCAGATCTAATTCAGGATGCTGGTTTTGAACTATAAAACTCTAAATGATCTGGGTGCGTAATATTCCAGAGGATACTTTCCCCACATGATCTCTCCCTTCCATATTTATGCACAGGTTTGAGGTCTGCCAGAGAGGCCTTGCTTAGAATTCCATCTTTTTATCGTTATCATACTGGTTCCCCTTAGGAGCAGGGCCTTCTCAGCAGATGCCCTGAAAAGGTGAAATGCTATTCAGCCCCTTAATGTCTGCTTCCAAACCTAAAAGCATACTGGTTTGATTTTGCCTTTGAGCCCATTTCATAATATGCTGCTGAACCAAGTGTTTTTCCTTTGTGTGAACCATTAATTCTGTTATTTATTTATTTTGTTTTGATGGGTGGGGGATCTATCTCTTGTGCTGTGCATTGCCCATCTGTGATATAAGGTTTCTCCAGGATATACAGTCAAATGCATGAACATAGAGACTACACAGAGAGCCAGTGTGGTGTAGTGGTTAAGAGTGGTAGACTCGTAATCTGGTGAACCGGGTTCGCATCTCCGCTCCTCCACATGCAGCTACTGGGTGACCTTGGGCTAGTTACACTTCTCTGAAGTCTCTCAGCCCCACTCACCACACAGAGTGTTTGTTGTGGGGGTGGAAGGGAAAGGAGAATGTTAGCCTCTTTGAGACTCCTTCGGGTAGTGAAAAGCGGGATATCAAATCCAAACTCTTCTTCTTCTTCTACCTGACCTCAACATGCTTACAGTATTCCCTGTCCAGTATTTGCAGCGTTTCCATGATTGGTTATCCATTGGAACACAAATGAGCTAGGATCAATTTAACTGAAAGGTGCCAACCTGGCCAGATATGCAAAACAATTAAACATACAAATGGCTGCTAGGAATCCAGTAGCACCCTTTGAAGATAAATTAATCCAATATGCAGGTTTGTTAAGTGGGCCGTCCTACAGTAATCAAGACATTGCAGGATCGAGCTACTGGATTTCTATTTTGATATCAATGACTGAGATATTAAATAGCTACAGGAAAAAAGGCATTCTCTACCATATAGAGCCATGACTTCTAGTTTGCAAGAATATGTTCATTGTTACAGAGATGCCATTTGCCATTTGCAGAGCTTGATGTAATTTGGATGCAACGCCGTGAGAAGTACATTCAAATAACCCTGCTGTTCAAGTTAAGTTGCCTTCAGTATACAAAAGACTGCATTGTTTCTGTGTTATGCTCCAGTTCAATAAGATTGTAAAATACGTGTTGAATCCATTCCAACGAGAGTTTCTTTATGACTCACATTATACAGCATTTTACTGATCTTTGTTGAGTCTATTAGCCCTGTTGCACCTCTTGTTTACGAGACCCTCCAGTGCTGTTTGGTGTTGTGAAGCTTCGTTCTGCGTTTTTTTCTTTTCTTTTTTCCCCTTTTGGTACTCTTTTGTGGACGGCAGTTTCACTGGTGCCGAAGCATACATAGAATAAAGGAGGAACAATTGTAGTGAAAAGGAGCCCCTGTAGTATGAGGTGGAAAATAAGGTAAAATGGAAGATTAATGAAAATAATCAATGGAAACTTGCGCCTTAGTCAATAAAAGGCAATTAGTAGTAGCTTTTGAATTATGGTGCTGGAGGAGACTCTTGAGAGTCCCATGGACTGCAAGAAGATCAAACCTATCCATTCTCAAAGAAATCAGCCCTGAGTGCTCATTAGAAGGACAGATCCTGAAGTTGAGGCTCCAGTACTTTGGCCACCTCATGAGAAGAGAAGACTCCCTAGAAAAGACCCTGATGTTGGGAAAGATGGAGGGCATAAGGAGAAGGGGACGACAGAGGATGAGATGGTTGGACAGTGTTCTCAAAGCTACTAACATGAGTTTGGCCAAACTGCGAGAGGCAGTGAAGGATAGGCGTGCCTGGCGTGCTCTGGTCCATGGGGTCACGAAGAGTCGGACACGACTGAATGACTGAACAACAACAACAAGTAGTAGCTTTGTTGTTGGGATCAGGGTCTTGAATATACTGGAACTAAATTAATTTTTAGATACGCAGGGAGCTATGGACTATAATGTGTGTAACCAACATGGTGTCCTTTGGTGGCTGAACTACAGCTCTCATCAGCCCCAGCATGGCTAATGGTCAAGGACGATGAAAGTTGTAGTGCAATATTTGGAGGGCATCATGTTGGCTACCTCTGTCCTATAATATGCAAGATCCAATTTCTATGGCAACTTCAGTTACTCAGAAGCAAGTTGCATAATGTTTATTGATGCTTAATCCCAGGCATTTAACCCTATCCTTAAACTAAATTAGAGTCATCCCAGTTAACACAATGGATTTTTTGCTTAGAAAATGGTTCAAGTTTACAAGCAAAGACCCCCAGTGCCCAAGCTTAAGAATGGGCTTGATGGATTATTCTAGCTAGGTCCTTCTACTGCTTCTATCAAGTGTCTGACAGATGCTTTTGGAGATTTAGAAGAAAGATATGAATCCAATGGTAATTCTCCAGCATCTGATACACATTAAAAAAGGTAAAGGACCTCTGGACGGTTAAGTCCAGTCAAAGGCAACTATAGGGTGCAGCGCTCATATTGCTTTTCAGGCCGAGGGAGCTGGCGTTTGCCCACAGACAACTTTCTGGGTCATGTGGCCAGCATGACTAAACCGCTTCTGGTGCAATGGGACACTGTGATGAGTGCCAGAGCACACAGAAATGCCGCAGCGGTACCTATTTATCTCTTTGCACTGGCGTGCTTTTGAACTGCTAGGTTGGCAGGAGCTGGGACAGAGCAATGGGAGCTCATTCCATCACAGGGATTCAAACTGCAGACTTTCCAATCGGCAAGCCCAAGAGGCTCAGTGGTTTAGACCACAGCGTCACCTGTGTCCCATCTGATATACATAGGTATACTGCCTCTCACCATGAAGCCAACATGATCTCTCCTCCATGAATGTACCCATCCCTTTCAAAGAACAATCTAAGAGTAATGGTTACCATCACATTGCAGGGCAGTGAATTCCATAAGTTATTGGTTTATTTATTGCAGTTATTTATACCCTGCCTTTCAGAACCCAAACTAATCTTTCCAAGGTGGCTTGCGAGTAATGCTAATGAACTTACATAAAAATCCCTAAGCCGTGGGTTATCTTCCTGTAGCGCATTTGGTGGTAAATGGCTCTAGGGGAGAAGGGGGAATATCTCACTTGAGCAGACTCTGTGGTGGTCTTGGTCTACCTCTTCTTCCCTCCTTGAATCCTTTCCACAGTGGAGCAGGTGGTGGAAGGTGGCAGCTGCTGGTGGGGAGAGGTGGCAGCATGCACCTCATCCCTTGTCAGGTGTGTCACTTTGCTTAGTGGAAGGGAGAGGGTTGAGTTGGCAAAGTGGTTGCCTTGGTGTGAGCGCAGTGGCAGAACAAATCTAGTGCTCCAGCCACTGCGTCCATACTGTGCTGGCATCTCCACTGCTTCTTTCCGTCCCGGTAACCACAGCAACACAACTAAAGGGAAATTAATGATGTGGATCCATCCATTGGTCAAGCTATTCCAGCAGCAAGCAGGGAGGAGTCTAGGAAGACCAGGCTCTGATATACTGTTTTCCTGGCTGCCTGTTGCTCTCCCAGTCCTGGAACTATGCATTGGCAAGGCTGGCCCAAAATCTTTTGCTGTCTGAGGTGAAAGACAAGATGGCGTCCACTCCCATCCCATATACAGAAACTGAACAGAATGCTAACTGTGTTTTACTTCAACACTGGTGAAGGGGCAGCATCTTCCAATGCACCTGAGGGCAGCAGGCCATCTTAAGGAAATGTAGGGTGAGCATTCCTTCCACAGCTCTGTTCTCCAACACCTTGTGGCTTCCCCCAACCCCCATGGCCTCTGTCACCTGGGGCAGCCTCCACACTTTGCCTAATGCCAAGGCTGGCCCTGGGACGCGGGTGGCGCTGTGGTCTAAACCACAGAGCCTAGGGCTTGCCGATCAGAAGGTCGGCGGTTCGAATCCCCATGATGGGGGTGAGCTCCCATTGCTCGGTCCCAGCTCCTGCCCACCTAGCAGTTCGAAAGCACATCAAAGTGCAAGTAGACAAATAGGTACAGCTTGGGCGGGAAGGTAAATGGCGTTTCCGTGCGCTGCTCTGGTTCACCAGAAGTGGCTTAGTCATGCTGGCCACATGACCCGGAAGCTGTCTGTGGACAAAGGCTGGCTCCCTCGGCCTATAGAGCAAGATGAGTGCCACAACACCAGAGTCGTCTGTGACTGGACCTAATGGTCAGGGGTACCTTTACCTTTACCTTTAAGGCTGGCCCTATTCATTGGGCATACCAGTTTGGGAGGGTGTGCGTGCCATTTTAATTTCAAACTGCTCCTTAAAATCCAAGGACTTTCCTTTGCATTACATAAAACCTATCCTTTAATTTCACATCACATATATCTCGGAGCCGGCTAATATTACTTGACTAAACACAAGTCAGCAGCAAGCCAATTCTATATTTCAACAAAAGTGCTGCAGAAAATATATTTCTCTTCAAATTTCTGCTATTCTCTCAAATGGCAGTTTGCAGAGTGCATCTGGGTGTACGGCTAATGACCCGTGAGCAATAAGCAACTGTTTAAGTAAAATGCACTATGAAAAAGCTTTTACCAAACAGCATTTTAATATTTTAAATAGATTTTCCATTGCAGGCCCTTTGTAACTGGATTAGTTCTCTGATGTGTTCTGACAGAGCTGTTGTTAGGGATACTCCATTAACTTTGTCTGTCATCTTATTTTCCCCAGTATCTAGCATAACACCCTTATATTTCATAATTTGTATTGCTATCAATGCTGATTTGTAAATGTGCAAATTATAATTAACAACGGCCACTACTTCTATTAAATATTAAATCATTCTTGCAGCTTAGATTTTCCACAGCAGATGGAGCCCTGCAGTATGCAAATAGACTTTTCCTTAAGTCGTCAGCAGTTTTAACCTCAGATTTTGGCTCTCTCTCTCTCTCTCTCTCTCTCCCCCCCCCCATTTCCTTTATGTCTCCTATAGCGTTTGTGTTAATATTTATTCACTGCAGATTCTCTTTTGCCCAATAAGAATTTTACGGGCGATTGCATTCTTGCATTGTAGTTTTGTCCCACTTCATTAACAGCATCTTCTTCATGTAGCCTGCTTGTAAAGTCACAAATACTTTTTGTTTCTACCTATGCTGCACTATTTTCCGAAGAGCTGTTTCCCCGTTACATTTTAATATGTACAGCAGAAGCAACAGTGGAGGGGGTGGGGGGAGGGAGGGAGAAGAGGGAGAAATTGCCGGTACGCCTACATAGTTTTTAATTTGGAAACCAATCTAGGCACACAATTTTACCCTCAGACTAAGCAAAAAGCATTAAGCTTTTATACTGTGTCTTAAACATTCTATTAAATGTCATCAGCTGATTCAGGGAAATCTATTGCGAAAATATTAGAGATGTGTAAAATGTATCAATGTAATGGATAATCGCTACATAGGGATGGATGTGAAATCCCTCCATTTATCAGGTGACTATAAAGCGGTAAGGGGGAAAAATTTGATGGAATATTGTTATTATTTTCTTCCTGATGGATGCCATCGTAAGAATGAAACTCTTATTTCTGCTGTTGCAGTCACAAACACACAATCCAGCATTAGCACCACCATCTGGAAAAGAAGTAATGGAAGTCTTATAGCCCTATCAAATGCTATTTAGCCGATGCAATGGATTATGCCAAAGCTGTGGTGTTCAGTGGTGCCAGCAGGGCAGGATTTTGAAGCAGAGGTCCAGGGTCCTCCTAACTTGCAGCACAGCTGGCTTCTCACATTCTGAAGCAGTTGAAGTAATAAATTGCCCCCAAAGCAAGCCTCCCATAAGGCCATCAAGTCACATGCATGCATAATTTTATTTGTATGCTGCCTTTCCACACTTCAAACCATGCCCAAGGCGGCATACAACATGAAAACAAATACATAGTTACAATGTAACGAAAGTAGTCACATCAAAGAACACGAAACGCAACCAAATTGAACAATTTCCACACAAATCGTAATAAGATCTAAAATAAGCAAACCAAAATTAATATCAATAACAGCAACAACCCCTCAACAACCCCCCACTAAACAATACCATGCCCTCCAACATTTCTCCGATGAAAATTGGGACATCCTATTCCATGCCCTCCAACATTTCTCCGATGAAAACGTGGGTGTCCTATTCCATACCCTCCAATATTTCTCTAATGAAAATAGGGACATCCTATTTCAAAACCGCCAACATTTCTCCAATGAAAATGGAGAAACCATACCATACCATCCAACCATACCATACCATCCAACATCTCTTCAATGAAAATAGGAATGTCTGGAGGAAAAGCAGGACATTCACTTCAGACTGTGGCCCTTAGATGACGTGAGATGACTCATGGCCAACCTGGATACAGGCCCTGAACCTATCTGGCGGCCTGGTTTAAAACCCTAATTAATTAAACTGGCTGTTGGGGTGGGGGTGGGGAATCCATGTAGGCTGCTCCCCCTCACTGCCAGACACCACCCCCTTTGACAACCCTGGATTGCTCCAGGTGGATCTGACCCAATCTGGGGCAATCTGGGGCTACAACAACCCACTGGCTGAATCCTGGGTCAACCCAAATCAGCCCAAACCAGCTTTGGATCCAGGATGCAGCTGGAGCCACTGCATAGCCCTATTTATTATGTTCTGAAACTGTAAACCAGGTCAGTTCGTGTAAAAATGAGGACTGAATGGAATCCTCACCTAGCCCTAAAAGTAAACTATCAACCTATCTATCTGCTGATGGGTGTCTCCCAGATGTAAGTCTGCACTGCATTCCGATCAAATTACTAGAGATACCAAATTAATAAAACGTACTAGTTTTATTAATTTGTGCCAAATATCTGCGAGTTGAGCCTAAGTATCTATTTACCAAAATACCTCCTCTTAGTTTTTTCCCTAAAGTGCACTTCCTATGCTGGGAAGAATTAACTTCCTGCAAAGAGGCAGAATAAAAGTGAGATTTGTGCTTGCGTCTAAGTGGCAGTATTTTTTATTGCATTCAGTGAATAAAATGTTTTGGGGTGTGCAAGTACTTGTAGACGATTTAGAGGGTGCGTGAAGTCATAGACAGAACCACTTAGCCTCAAGCAGATGAAGCCTGTTAGGAACTGAGGTGAAGAAAGGAAAAGCAGGAAACCGGAAGTGTAAAAGGCAGCTTCTCGAGAGTGATGAGAGGGAGCTGGAGGAGACTGCTGAGAGCCGTAGAGGAAGGGGAGGACTGGGGAGATTTCATGAACATCTTTTGCTCACAAAACTATGTCCTAGTTCAGATGTAACAGAGCATCCTTAGCACACCAAGGTTTGCTGGAGTGTGAATGAGCTTTAAACCTGGGTCACATACACCACACATTTAAAGCATGGAGTTTTAAATTTTAAATTGATTGATGGCTAATTGACCTTTTTCTGCAGCATTTCTTTTAAATCCATAGGCTTTTTATTAGGGGTGTGCATGGGCCCTAAGTATGTATGAGGTTTTTTTTTTTTTAATCCCAATGTTTCTGAGTCACTCAGTGCTCTCTTTATACACACTGTATAAATTGAACCTCTGTGTTACTTTTTCATTTTAAAGAGGAATTGAAAAACAGCTATAATTTATCCCCCTTTTAGCCAAAGTTGATGAAATTTGCCAGCACAGGAGACCTGATAAGTGTCGATACACCTGTACTAATCCAGACCCAGGACTTTTGCAGCTCAAGGCTATGATACAGACAATTGCAATATAGAAAGAGAATGCACAGTGAGTGCCTCCATCATGGTTTGAGTCAAACTTTCTCCCAGCTCTGCTATTTGAGTGACAGAAGCAGATGTACAGTCCAGCAAAATGAACACTACTTCAGCAATCCATCTCACTCTCTTTCCCATGTCAACAAGCAGCCTGCCTTTTTAATTTTTAAAGAACTGTCACATGCATATATCTATGCATTTATCATCCTTTGCCTTATCAAAGAAATTGTTTTTAAAAGTGCAGTTCTACAGGGATGGAGGGGTAGGTAGGCTTCTTGGTGACATCACAGGCATAGGCCAACTAGTTCTGTCCTCAACTGGCTTCAGTTGCATACCTGCAGGACTGTGTCCTCTCTACTCAAATTTGACCTTGGTAAATAGAAGCACTTCCGAACAGAATGCAGCGAGGGTGCTGTGAAGTTGGCCACAACTTGTCTAAAAGTGTTACATCCCTCTGGAAATTGGAAAAAAGCTCTCCTACTCAAAAATATTCTTAAGGAAGAAAGATCCCCCTCCCCCCACCCCTTGAGAAGGGTGGCACTAGAAGATTCACCCAATGATATCTGTCTGTCGGATATTAAATGGCTGTGGAGACACAGAACGCAGAAGAATTTACTGCCAAATTAAGCAATGAGTAATGAAAACTACTTTGTGTTTCAGATCATCATTCATTGAACTGTGATAGCTTCAATAGCACAAAATTGAATTCTAACAAGTTAGGGTCTTGACTTTGTGCATGTTTGCAGAGTGGGTGGGGGAGTGTGAACATGTTAAACACTAGTAAGTGCCAGATCCAAATGCCACAGAGTACACAGTGTAATCATGTGCTACTATCTTTGGCTCTCATATCACTCTTGTTTCAACGCTATGATTTTTTATTTTATTTTTTTTAAATGTGCTTTTCTTTTCTTTGAGTCAGTGAAAGCATTGTGAGCTTTGTCCTTCCCGTATCTGTAACATGTTATATGGGTTAGCAATCGCACCGTCTCATCCTAGACCTGTAAGCCTTATGCTCACGGTGCCTCATGTTGTGTTGAGGAGCATCTGGTTTGGAGGACAAATATGGCAGCTTGGCCTCTCTGTAGGGCCTTTGGGCATTTCCCCTGGCTATTCCCTCTCTTTCCCTTACCAGTTTTGCTCCATGTCTCCTTCAAGTGCTTGGCTGGAATGTGTTCTTCTGATAATGCCTCTTGCTTACCTGGGTAGAAAATGCGGTGGTGTAAAAATCTCTGACTTTTGCATGGCTGGAATATAGCCTGATATTCAAAGGGAAGAGATACCTCCCTTGCTCCAATCATTATTATTATTATTTTTGCCTCAGACTCCACCCACCACTTGCCATGTGGCCCTTAAGCAGTTGCTGCTGCGGTAATGTGGTTTGCAAAAGATTCCCCATCCCTGCTCTAATAACAAAGGAACAGGTTGATGTCTGGTGTGTTCTTATGTGGGACAGGTGTATTTTGTGGGTGGGTAGTTCGAAAGCACGTCAAAGTGCAAGTAGATAAATAGGTACAGCTCCAGCGGGAAGGTAAATGGCATTTCCGTGCACTGCTCTGGTTTGCCAGAAGCGGCTTTGTCATGCTGGCCACATGACCTGGAAGTTGTACGCCGGCTCCCTCGGCCAGTAACGTGAGATGAGCGCCGCAACCCCAGAGTCGGACACGACTGGACCTAATGGTCAGGAGTCCCTTTGCCTTTACCTTTAAGTAGATGCTATTCCTCCCTTCCCTCGCCACCCACCATGAGCATTTCCTACGGAGCCGGGCTTTTTAAAGCAACTATCAAGAGGAGGTGGAGAAAGAGTTGAGCATTTCAGCAGGCTGAGGTCACCGAGGAAAGAACAAGCATTAAAGAGATTGCAACTGATGAGGCAATCATACCAAAAATAAGCAGAGAGTGCATGCCATTTTATCAGTCTGAGTTGGAAGCATGACTGATGTCTAATACAGAGGAACCCATGCTTTGAATTCTGAGCAGATCAAACCATCTGTGGAACTGTTTGGAACAAGTCCCACTGCACTCCAATTGTTATATCAGCCCCGGAGAGCCTGGAGAATTTGAGAGAGAGTGTGAAATTATTCAATCAAAAAGGCTTATATCTTTTAAAAAAAGAATCCAGTGCTCAGTATTCAAAGGGAGAAAGTGTACTTCAAGTCCTTTTTTTGTTGGTTGGTTTCAGTTTATAATAGGTTAAAGAGATCTATAGGAGAAGAAAATTTGGTGAAGCCTGAAGCATGCCAGATGCAACGAATAAATCTCCCACAGTGTTTCCCAAACATCTGATCACTGAGACTGGGGAAGGGCCACAGCTCAGTGAAAGAACATCTGCTTAGTATGAAGAAAGTACCAAGTTCAATCCCTAGCATCTCTTGATAAGGCTTGGAAAGATCACCTACCTGACACCCTGGACAGCTGCCATCAGTCACTATAGACAATACTGAGAAAGATGGATCAATGGTCTGACTCTGTAAAGGTAGCTTCTTATCTCAAAGGTAATCTAGTCCAGGGCCTGCTGATGCAGGAAACCAATGACTACAGCATTTCCTGAGAAGTGGCCACCTAGCCTCTGGCTATGCACACACTATACATATGGGATGTGTCTGGCTCGGGTGGTCTAAACCACTGAGCCTCTTGGGCTTGCTGATCAGAAGGTCAGCGGTTCAAATCCCTGTAACAGGGTGAGCTCCCATTGCTCTGTCCCAGCTCCTGCCAACCTAGCAATTTGAAAGCATGCCAGTGCAAGTAGATAAATAAGTACCGCTGCGGCGGGAAGGTAAATGGCATTTCTGTGTGTTCTAGTTTCCGTCATGGTGTCCCGTTGCACCAGAAGCGGTTTAGTCTTGTTGGCCATGTGACCCAGGAAAGCTGGGTCAAACATCGTGGACAAACGTCGGCTCCCTCAGTCTGAAAGCGAGATGAGTGCCACAACCCGATAGTCAACTTTGCCTGGACTTAACCATTCAGGGGTCCTTTACCTTATGTTTTTTAAATATATATATACATTTGAAGCATATATGAAACACTTTCTGTGACTCAAAGATTTTTGGTACTGTAGTTTACCCCTCAGAGAGTTACTATTCTCAGCAACCCATAACAAACTACAGTGCCCAGGATTCTTTGAGGGGGGAAATGGACTTCCAATATGCTTCAAAGATTATATTGTGCACGCAGTCTCTTTCTTATGAAGAAGAAGAGCACCACCCCTTCAGAGGCAGCCTCTTCAGCTATCCAATAGCTCATGCTGTCAGGAAGTTCTTCCTGGTGTTTCAGTGAAATCTCCTTTCCTGTAATTAGAACTTGATGGTTCATATCCTACCCCCTGGAGCAACAGAAAACAAATTTGTTCCATCACCTGTGTGACAACCCTTCAGATATTTGAAGATGGCTATCATGTCACCTCTTAATTGTTTCTTCTCCAGGCTAAACACTGTTCCTCAAAGGACTTTGTCTTCAGACCCCTCACCATCTTTGCCGCTCTCCTCTGGACATGTTCCAGATCACAGCATTGTACGTGCGTGTGTTTCTTTCTCTTGTGTTAACCCCTTTTCCCATGTGGTACCGTCCTGATTGTCAACCAAATCTCTCACAGCTTCTATTTAACTTGCAAAAACTTGACACACTAATTGCATTAGTGCCCTGTCAAGGTTGTTTGTGCCTGTGACGTTAACATATGAGAGTGCTGGAGGTGAAATAGTTAAATAAATTACCCAATCAGAACCCGGGGGGTGGAGTCAGAGGGACTATAAAACCAGCTCTGGGAGAGGTGAGAGGAGTTGGTTGGCGGGTTGGGTGGTTGGTTGGAATGGGAATGAATTGGGAGAGAGTCTGTGGGGAGGTTGAATAGTGTAGAATAAGCTGAGTCAGGAACAGTTAGGAGCTAAGAAGACAAGTAAAAAGCGGAGAGGTGGTTTAGGGAGTAAGAGCAAGGAGAGGAAGTTATAAGTCTGAATAGGCACCCCATGATTGTAATTGACTGAGATCGTTTATGAAACCACACGCTTGTTAAACTACAATAAATAAACAGAAGTTTTATGTTACAATTTAACCCTGACTGGACTCAGTATTTTACCAGGTAGGGCCTGGTTGGTGAGGGTGAGAAATAAAGTGGTGGCACAGGGATCAATAGACGGTGAAACGTCCGGGGACCCTGTGTGATTGCCACAGGGCCCTTAATTGTTTAGTACATATATGTCCTGCTTTTCCTCCAAGGAACTCAAAGTGGCATACAACAACATGATTCTCCACTCGTTCATTTTATCCTTATAAGTTCTGTGAGGTAGGTTGGGCTCTGAGGCAGTGATTGGCTCAGGGCCACCCAGCAAGTCTCATGGCTGAGGTAGAACTGAGCTCTGGCCTCTGAGTCTCAGACCAACATTCTAACCACTACCCTGCACTGGAAGGAAGGAAGCTAATTCAGGGTATTGTGGGAGCCCGGATAAGCCCCGCCCTGCATAATTGATCACATGATGCAGTGCATGCGCACCATTTGAATGGGAATGCCCATCAACTTTGTGGGGGCCCGCCCCCTCAAATATTTTATTGTGGGATCCAAAGCCCCCATGGCTCCTAGTAGTTGGCTCCTATGATGGAGACTTATGTGTGGATATTATTATTATTATTATTATTATTATTATTATTATTATTATTATACTACCCTATACCGGGGTCTGTGTGTGTCTCAGGGTGGTTCACAGAATAAAATCAAGATATAAAACTACAAAATACCTAATAAAAACAAAAACAACCCAATACATAGCCCCCCCAATACATTTTTTAAAGGGCATAGGATGTAAATTAGATCAACCAAAGGCCTGGTTAAAAAGGAATGTCTTTGCCTGGCACCTAAATGAAGGTGCCAGGCGAACTTCCCTGGGGAGAGCACTCCACAGATGAGGAGCCACTGCAGAGTAGGCCCGTTCTCATGTTGCCACCTTCCAGACCTCTCGAGGAGGAGGCACACAAAGGAGGGCCTCAGAAGATGATCTCAGGGTCCGGGTAGTTTCATGTGGAAAGAGGTGGTCCTTGAGGTATTGTGGATATGCAACAGGTGTCTCTCCTCTGTCAATTCTACTGCCTTCTCTGCATTCAGAGTGATGTACAGAGTACAGAGGCATGCTAAAATGGCCTGCCACCAAAGGAGACTAACTGGAAGGAGAAAAGACTACAGCAGTAAGCCATTTAGGAATGCCACAGTGAGCCTCAATGGTAGGTGGGTGCTTTGAACTTACAGAAGTCTTTGATTAGTTATAAGTTCAGGATTTCGGAGCGGTGGTGGTGGGTAGCATTCCATAGCTAATGGTTCAAGATTCCTATGACTCAATGAAAACAAAAAAAGGACAGCAAACATACATTAGAGATGGTGCCAGGTTCTGCTATGGGGATATCAAGTTCATCTCTCTGTAGCAGAAACAAATGGAAAGAAAGAGTGGATTCAGATTATTATTTTACTACACATTTGTTTTGTACCTGATGTGTATTTTTAAAATCCTTACTATATAAGCAGGAGAGCATGGATGACAGATTCTCTGGAGTGAGGGAGCTCAGCTGGGGTTGGTTATCTGTATGAGATCAGCACGCAAACTCAGTTGGATCCGTAACACTTCTATTTCGGTTCCAGTGGCTTCTGTTCTGCGCTACAGTAGACTTAGCCATTCACGCACAGGGTCTTTAGTGCTCACATGGTTTGATGACATAATTGCATCACGTCCAGAGGCTTTCTGTACCAGCACCACATATCATGGTTCCGTAGTGGCACAGGATGCTTGCATGACGAGGCTGGTGCTATTGCAGAAGCTCCTGGAAGCAGGGGAACTCTCTGCAAACTTCCTCTAGCAAGTCTGGGGGCAAAAGACAGAATGCAAAATGGAAAGGTCAGACTGGTGGATTTTGGGATTGGAAACCTGAATGTGTTACATCTTTCTTGGTGGTTCTCTAGGTTTAATCAATCAATTGGCATAGCCAATGGAGTTCCTTCTAGGTGTTGCTGAAGAAGAAGAAGAAGAGTTTGGATTTGATATCCCGCTTTTCACTACCCGAAGGAGTCTCAAAGTGGCTAACATTCTCCTTTCCCTTCCTCCCCCACAACAAACACTCTGTGAGGTGAGTGAGGCTGAGAGACTTCAGAGAAGTGTGACTAGCCCAAGGTCACCCAGCAGCTGCATGTGGAGGAGCGGAGACACGAACCCGGTTCCCCAGATAACGAGTCTACCGCTCTTAACCACTACACCACACTGGCTCTCAATTGCTGGACTACAATTCCCATCATCCCTTGTTATTGGCCGTTTGGCTGATAGAACTGGAGTCCAATGACACCACTTTGGCTCCCCTTGGTGTAAACTATGCCACTGCCGTATGGAATTGTTTCTCAAATAGTCATAATAGACTCCCAAAGCGTCTTTGATTGAGCAAAAGAGGTCAAGAGAAATGGATATCGGCAATATCAGTGCCTCATGAAAAGGCTTTCAGCCCCGATTGTCACTAAGCCAGGCACAATTCTTGACTCTGCCAGTGTTAACAAACAGAATTTAAAGTCATGGTGGAAGAAAACTGGCTGAATGGTGGAGCTGAGCTCTCCTACTGTCAGAGTATGTTGTTTTAGAAATCAGAAGCCAGTCAGAGCAAATGCTCTATCAGCCTCATCAGGAGACTGAGGAGAATAAGGATTGCTTTCTACTCTCTAAACTATGGGAAACAGCCTTCATTTCTGAAAAATCTAACTTCTCAAATGGCTTTCAGATTTATTATTATTATTATTAAACACACCCACACCCACACACACCATTTTTTTTAAAAAAAATGTGTAATTTGTTAAAAGCCAGTTTGTTAACTGGCTAAAAAAATAAAAATAAAACGTTTTGTTGGCTGGCAGCCCTGAAAGAGATTAACCTTTTGCAAGGCAGCCTGTTTCAAAGGGTGAAAATATGGAAGGGAAATACAATCTCTCTTTGATTCCGGTAATGCCATCAACATTCATTTACGGGTTACAGCATTACAAAGTATTGTCTAGTGATGGTATTTCAGTAGTTAGGTGGATATGAAAAGCACTGCTGGGCCAGACGAAAGGCCCATCTAGTCCAACGTACTATTCTCACAATGGTCAACCAGATGCCTCTGGAAAGCCTGCAAGCAAGCCAGGGCCACTTTCTCTGTCTCTGCATCCTTTCTCTGGTACTGAAGATAGTACACAGCCATCCTGTGTTTGCTTTGCATTTGTAGGAAAGAATGCAGTGCCTTCTAAAGGCTTGTGTTCACTTAAAGGTAAAGGGTCCCCTGACCATTAGGTCCAGTCGCGGACGACTCTGAGGTTGTGGCACTCATCTCACTTTATTGGCCAAAGGAGCCGGCTTACAGCTTCTGGGTCATGTGGCCAGCATGATTAAGCCACTTCTGGCGAACCAGAGCAGTGCACGGAAACACCGTTTACCTTCCCACCGGAGTGATACCTATTTATCTACTTGTACTTTTTGGCATGGTTTCGAACTGCTAGGTTGGCAGGAGCAGGGACTGAGCAATGGGAGCTCACCCCGTCGCGGAGATTTGAACCGCCGACCTTCTGATTGGCAAGTCCTAGGCTCTGTGGTTTAACCAACAGCGCCACCCGCATCCCTATGTTCACTTATGTGGTATGTTCACTTACCACATTATTAAGTGATTTCCTTGGGGTATGAGACCTTAAAAAGTAAGGGATGGAAAGAAACTAGATATTCACTTTGATGTGTGATTCATTTTGTTTATTTCCTTGACATCTGATGGGAGGGTTTTCCACAGGGCGGGTGCGACTACCGAGAAGGCCCTCTGCCTGGTTCCCTGTAACCTCACTTCTCGCAATGAGGGACCGTCAGAAGGCCCTCGGAGCTGGATCTCAGTGTCCGGGCTGGATGGTAGGGGTGGAGATGCAGGGCCAAAGCCATCCACATGGCATGCTATATCTCCATGATAAATGGGACTTCATGAAATGGCTATCATCTGATAGACACAATTGTCATAGGATCTTCTTTGGTAGAAACCAAAATATTACAAATAGAAATGGTAGGCCAGTACCACATGGCAAATGCGCAATTCTTTTCTGCGCGAAGGATGCAGTTGCCTCTGATCACTTTGCTTTGAGTTCATCCACTCATTTCCACAGGCAGATTGACACACCTGTCATTTATTTGCCTTAAATTGTTTTGGAAGCATGACATTTCTGCCGTGTGTGCAATTCTCCTTTGCAAATGGGAGCTACCTTATAAGTCTGGGTGGCAAGATGGTTTTGCCACAACTTTAATACATTTGGTTGCCATGGGAATTAGAAACAATCAGGCAAGGTGAGTGTGTTTGTCCACCCAGGAAAGAAAACTAGGTAGGAGGGGAGGACTGAGCTCTCTTTCGAATCTGCAAAGTCAAACCAGAAAGAGATTGTCATTGGTGTCACGAAATAATGCTATGGGAAGCGGCCTTCATTTTGACAGTGTATTACAGTTTACTGAGAACCACTGTATTGATGATTTGCCCATCTTAGGCAGAGCATGACACAAGGTTTGCTCGGGATAACTTTGTCAGGGCTCTAACGAGTTCACAGTATCCAGGTTTTCTGCTTCTGATATCTTGGTAAAACTCTCTTTGTGTCCATATTCCAGTCTAGGGTCTGAAGGGACATGGTGGTGCTACCTTCTAAAGCTAAGACGTTGAAGACTGGTTTTCATGGAAGTGTTGGCTTAATGTGAGTTTAGCTGACTGGATAGATAACTTAATGTGTGATGAGTCCAGAACAATCATGGCAGGGGGTAGAACTCCTTCCCACATGCAGGGGTCTTGATCCTGCTTTTAATCTCAGTTGCTGGGAACTGCAGGAGGTGAGAGTGTTGTTGCATTCACGTCCTGCTTGCAGGCATCCCATGAGCATCTGGTTGGCCACTGTGAGAACAGGATGCTGGACTAATTGGGCCACTGGCCTGATCCAGTGGATTCTTCATATGTTCTTATTCCCTCCCTCCAGGCAAGTGCTATTTAGAAAGGGAGGAGGAAAATCAAGATTTCAAAGAGAGATTTCAGAAGATAATATTAAATTATTGTTGAAAATGTATAATTTGCTCCAGATGAACAGGTCAAAACTGTCATGATACAATGGGAGAAAGATATGCGACATAATATACAAATGACAGACTAGGAGAGGCTATGGAAAACAGATCTGAAATTTACGGCATGTTCTTTATTGAAAGAAAATTATGGTGATATTTGACTGCGGTAAAACTAGCAAAAATGTATAGAACAAGTACTAATATATGCTGGAAAAGTAAAGAAAAAGAAGGTACCTTTTATCATATGTGGTGGACCTGTAATATAACTTTAAAAAGGGGGGAAATGATATATAATGAAATGAAAAAAATGTTTAAAATAAGTTTTGTTAACAAACCAGAAGCTTTTTCATTAGGAATTATAGGTACCGAGATTCCAAAGGACTAGAGGAACCTGTTTGTGTATGCTACAATCGCCGCTCAGATGTTACTAGCCTAGAGATGGAAGGAAGAGACAGCCCCAACCAGAGAAGAATGGCAAACCAAGTCGATGGATAATGCCAAAATGGCAAAATTAACTGGGAAGCTGAGGAATCAAGAAGACAAGAAATTTAAAAAAGAATGGGAAATATTCATGATGTATATACAAAATCATTGTAAACAGGTCAAATCATTAGCAGGATTTTAAATACACTAGTAATGTAATAAAACGTATAGATAACTTAGGAAAATGAAAAATTGGAGAAGTACTGATATGCAGTTGAAAATAGAATCAAAAGGACCCACAGAAGGGATGGGGGGATGTCAGGAGATTCAGAGTAATCTCGATATTTGGACTTTGTACTGTTTTGTGTTGCATGTGTTTATATATTTGAAAACCAATAAAAAAATAGAAAGGGAGGAGGAATAGTCACATTAAATGCAACGGCACATTTAACATTACATCTACTTTGGTACTCTAATACTCTTTGCCATATTGATAAAGTGGGATATAATATGGTAAGGTGAAACAGTCCAAGGCCACAAGCCTGTATCCATGAGTGAGTGGATCAGGGGATGAATGGCCACATGAAATAATATAAGAAGAGTCCTGCTGGATTAGGCCAACGGCCCATCTCCACCAATGCACCACAGTTCAAGAAGGATACTGACAAGCTGGAACGTGTCCAGAGGAGGGCAACCAAAATGGTCAAAGGCCTGGAAACAATGCCTTATGAGGAACGGCTTAGGGAGCTGGGTATGTTTAGCCTGGAGAAGAGAAGGTTAAGGGGTGATATGATAGCCATGTTCAAATATATAAAAGGATGTCATATAGAGGAGGGTGAAAGGTTGTTTTCTGCTGCTCCAGAGAAGCGGACACGGAGCAATGGATTCAAACTACAAGAAAGAAGATTCCACCTAAACATTAGGAAGAACTTCCTGACAGTAAGAGCTGTTCGGCAGTGGAATTTGCTACCAAGGAGTGTGGTGGAGTCTCCTTCTTTGGAGGTCTTTAAGCAGAGGCTTGACAGCCATCTGTCAGGAATGCTTTGATGGTGTTTCCTGCTTGGCAGGGGGTTGGACTGGATGGCCCTTGTGGTCTCTTCCAACTCTATGATTCTATGAATGCACTGTCCTCACAGTGGCCAATCAGATGCCCCAGAGCAGGATCTGTGCATCAGTATCCTTTCCATTTGTGATTCCCAGCAGCTGGCATTCAGAGGCATATTGCCGCCTCCCACAGCAGAGGTAGAACATCATGGCTAGTAGCCATTGAAAAAAAGCCATCATTTCTTATTTATTGTGCAAACCCCATCCAAGTTCCTGGCATGTTCATAGCCCATATTTTTTATTAATTTTTTTAATGGGAAGGCTGCCATTTCTGAGGCCATCAGGAGTCAAAGGCATAATTTGAAATGATAAACATCTCCATTTCAAGGCACAAGTTACTTTGCATAGTTAATATCACTATAATTAGTCATAGTTCTTGTAATTTATTGGAAAGGATGCTCAGCCCCTCTAGTGTACTACAGTGATGAATGTCGGTAGTGCAACTTTGGAAGCTGGAATCAAGAAAATTAGTAACAGTTGGAGAATTAGCATGTAAATCAATAATACCCTTTCTCTAGCATCTTGAGAAGCTGGGGGTATAGATCATATGCTGCAAAACGAAAAGGAACACGAAAAGTTACAATCATAGCCTGCTCAGAACGATTATGGCTGCTTTTGCAGAAAGCTTTATTTTGCTTTTTTAAAAAAAATAAAAAAGAGAAAACCTTTAGCAAATATTTAAACTATGTATAACTAGTCGCAAATAAATTAAGCTGGCTTTATGCATTCTCTCTAATGAGAAGGGCACCGCATTTATTGAAAATGTGATTAGTATTATTCATTAAGCAACAACAATGAAAATCCTCATTTGTATCTTATTATCACTATTCTGCATAAACTAACACAATTTGTCACAAACTCCCTCATTTGCTGTATCCTCAAAAAAGCAGATTATGCTTATTTTTCATTTGGACAGTGGAAAATCAAGCCAGGTGTTTGGCAGCACCAGAGTGTTCAGGTGTAACTGTGCCAGTGATGGTACATTACTAGCAGCGTGGATGAAGAATGAGGCATGGAGAATCATGGGACTGAGGTGCCTGGAGGCCCTTCCCTTCAGAGTGGTCCTGCTGATGAGACAGGTGTTCCTGTAAAAAAAGAGAGAGAGAGAGAGCGAAACTTTGTGCTTCTTTTTGTAAAGTCAGCCTTTCACCTTCAACTAGAAAGCAAAAGTGCTAATGACTGAGCTGATGGGTCTCTCCGTTGTTATTATTCTGCTTTAAAATTCAAACATCTTCGGCAGGCTAATATATAATGCATGTTATCTGTGGTGATTAGGAACAATACAGATGAGGGCCCACCTATTCCTTGTCAGTGCTCAGAGTGGGGTGGGATTGTTGTTGTTCAGTCGTTCAGTCGTGTCCGACTCTTCGTGACCCCATAGACCAGAGCACGCCAGGCACGCCTATCCTTCACTGCCTCCCGCAGTTTGGCCAAACTCATGTTAGTAGCTTCGAGAACACTGTCCAACCATCTCATCCTCTGTCGTCCCCTTCTCCTTGTGCCCGCCATCTTTCCCAACATCAGGGTCTTTTCTAGGGAGTCTTCTCTTCTCATGAGGTGGCCAAAGTACTGGAGCCTCAACTTCAGGATCTGTCCTTCTAGTGAGCACTCAGGGCTGATTTCTTTAAGAATGGATAGGTTTGATCTTCTTGCAGTCCATGGGACTCTCAAGAGTCTCCTCCAGCACCATAATTCAAAAGCATCAATTCTTCGGCGATCAGCCTTCTTGGGGGTGGGATGCTATCCCACATCTTTTCAGGCTAGGGCCTTCTCTCTGCTTCTCAGGTGAGGAGGATAACTCCAGACCCTCCAAGTGTCCCTATTTTCCAGGGTCAGTCCTGGATTTACAGACGCCATCCCAGTTTCTGATTTGATCCTGGAATGTCCCACTTTTCCTTAGGACATACCTATTTTCATCGGAGAAACGTTGGAGGGTATGGAGTTATGCGACCCCAGGGCCAAGGAGATAAGTAACTATACGACCTTTAGAAGATAACTGAAGGCAGCCCTATATAGGGAATTAAAAAAATATTAATGTTTTGTTATGTTTTTATATAAGTTGGAGGGCAACCCAGTCGGATGGGTGGGTAATAATAATAATAATAATAATAATAATAATAATAATAATAGGATGTCCCTATTTTCATCAGAGAAATGTCAGAGGGTATGTAACTCTATCATTACAATCTCCCTTCCTTTTCTTTCCCCCTTTGAAACCACCCCACTTCCTTTAACCTTCCTCTTACACTTTCAGGCATTGATAGTTATATCATTTGCTTCTCTCCTGCAGTGCCAAGCTTGGGAAGTAATGTGGCCTGGCGTCTTGCTGTACAGAGGGCTGTCCTCTGTTATATGAACTTTCAGAGCACAGCCTTTTATTTTTAGGAGTCTTCTGTCTGAAGGACTGCCTGGTTCAAGTCTGGTTAAAAGAGGGAGGAAAGAAACCCCAAGGAAAACAGAGAGTGGAAGCCTTGAAGTTGCCCGTCAACAATTAGCATCTAGGTAGTAGTCCAACTGGCTATCCCCAATGCATGCAAATGTTATTCAAATCTATGACTACTTTTGCTCTCATTTGTGTTACAGGTAGGTAGACGTATTGGTCTGCCATAGTCAAAACAAAATAAAAAAATAAATAAAATTCCTTCCAGTAGCACCTTAGAGATCAACTAAGTTTGTTCTTGGTATGAGCTTTCGTGTGCATGCACACTTCTCCTGATACTTCTCATTTGTGTGTGTGTGATACATTTCCTCTCTTCTGGTGATGCATAAGCAGCCATTTTAGTGGGAGGGTTTGTGTTCTCAGTGACCCGCTCTTAATTATTGGGCAGTGAGGATGAAGACATAGTGCCAACTTACAGCATATGGGTGGTAAATAGCAGGCCACAACTTTATTAAATGCTTGGACATATAAGTTTATCTTGCACCAGGTCTCCTTGCAGAAAAAGGAGGTGCAATGTTCACCACTGTGCAACATCAAAGCCTTTCCTCCTCCTTGTTGAACAGCTGATAGAGGAACCCAGAGGAGCATATAAACTCTGGCCTGTGGACAGAAGTTCCTCACCCTTGCCCTAAGACATGGTGAGCCCTAACATTTACTGTTTGTGGCAGTTGGATCTAGGACATGGACTTGATAGTTTTTAATTATGATTAATGGAGTTACTTAATGACATCACTTGGTGTTTGTTTTAATAGCAGAGCTGTCGTTGTGATACGAAAATGCAACATAGCAGTCTGCTGAATTAGGAGTGAAACTCGTGCATAGACTATGGACCAAAGTAAACAGATGTTGTGGAAACAATATATTATTGTGAACTATTTAAAGGTCTTCTCATTCTTGAATGTCTAAGATAACGGGGCTGAGGGCTGGAAAGGGTTTAAGGAGGAAATGCAGCTGTTTCTGATAGCCATTCAGACAGTTGATACTCCAGATCAGCAGAAGATAGCCATTTCCCCTCTGAATCTTGTTAGAGCCCAGGCATTAAGTGCTTACAATTCATTGGAGCTGTCTTCTGAGGAGAGAGTCAGTTATGATTCTGGTGATGCAACATATGAGGAGTATTGCCTTATACCATTGGAAAGCCACCTCTTTTGTTCTCAAGATCAGGAAGGAAGACTCTGCTGTAGTCTTGTCAGATTGGAAAGCTAAATAAATGTCTGGACATGCAACTTTGAAGAGTTAAGGAACTCTTCTAAGAGATCTGACTGGGCACCAGCTATTCATAGGCCTGGTTTGCATAACATGGTGAGTCAAGCTATGGCTTACTGGGACCACGTGAACATGCACACTCATGGAGAGGAGCATGCTTTGATCCTCTTTGGGCCTTTTTACCATCAAACCACATTGATTTAAAGCAAGGCTTAATGTCTCATCCAGACCTGGGTTTGTGGTTAAGTTGTTTCCTTACTAACCTAAAGCTGTAGACAATAACAAACCTTGGCTGTAGCTCATAGCTGGTGAAGAGAGAGCTTAACCATGACTCCCAGTTTGAATGACACATTAAGCCGATCCTTGATTTAGCTCCGTGAATTTTGGGAGCAAAAAGGACTGGGGATAGCAGCCGCGAGCAACTCTGCAGGAGCCCACATGTTTACTTGGCCTCAATAAGCCATAGTTTAGCTTACCTTGTTGCGCAAACCAGGCCATAGGCTGCTACCAGTGGAACCTAATTTAACTTTGGGTTTTTCCGCTTGTAGACAAGGATGAGATGGGACTCTCTGTGGATGAGACTAACCACAGTAAAGGCGAAAGAGTCAAAAAGAAGAAGGAAAGGGTCTGTTGTACAGCATCTGAAGACAAAGGCTTAAACATGTCTCCCCTCACACTCCAGTGCTGATCCAGATTTCTCCCTTCCCCACAGCTGCTATTTGGGAAAGAAAGAAAGAAAGAAAGAAAGAAAGAAAGAAAGAAAGAAAGAAAGAAAGAAAGAAAGAAAGAAACAAGTTGGACTAGATGATCCCTTCCAACTCTACAATTCTGTTTCTATGATTCTATGAAGTTACTTGATGAGCATCATGTCTGGCTTGGCTCTAGGCCTGTCAAGATTTGAAGAGTGCATGCCAGAGAGACTAGACTAAACTAGAGCAGTTCATAATTTGCAGGCGTTCTTTAGCATCTGAGCTTTATGTTTGCTGTTATATAGTGCTTGTAAACAGCTACCTAAAGCAGAAGATGTGATGCTATTAGTTAGTGTTGCTCAAGAGATTAGAATCTTGATGAGTTTTGATTATAATTGCTGCATGTGATGATGGTGAATCATTGAATCATAAAGCTAGAAGGGACCTCAAAAGTAACATAGTCCAACTCTCTGTTGATGCAGGGATTCAAGTACCACTTTGTTTATATAGTGTATTTAGGCAAGGTAAAGGGACCCCTGACCATTAGGTCAAGTCGTGTCCGACTCTGGGGTTGCGGTGCTCATCTCACGTTACTGGCCGAGGGAGCTGGCGTACAGCTTCTGGGTCATGTGGCCAGCATGACTAAGCCGCTTCTGGCGAACCAGAGCAGCGCACGGAAATGCCGTTTACCTTCCTGCCAGAGCGGTACCTATTTATCTACTTGCACTTTGACATGCTTTCGAACTGCTAGGTGGGCAGGAGCAGGGACCGAGCAACGAGAGCTCACTCCGTTGCGGGGATTCGAACCGCCGACCTTCTGATCAGCAAGCCCTAGGCTCTGTGGTTTAACCCACAGCGCCACCCGCATCCTTATAGTGTATTTATATACCCTTTATTTATACAGCAGCACCATTGGTGTGTATGGAGCTTTACTGGGCATTATATGGAACTTTCACTCAAGACTTGGGGTGTGTGTAACTCTCACTTCATCAAGTTACTTTGTAGTTACTGCAATGGTACAGAGGTATAACATAACAGTGCGCAGTGCTCCACCAGATGCAGCGGTGCCATTATGGAGCCCCCATGCAAAATCATTTCACGGTGAGTGATCACCCCACATAGGCTTTCCTGTGGTTGTCATCATACTCGTTTTGGAGGAGAGTGAGCCAGGTAGGCTCAAAGTCTTCACTTAATTCAGAGATAGGGAACCTGTGGCTCTCTAGATGCTGCTGGATGGCAACTTGCATCCTCCATCACCTTTGGTTATGCAGGCTGGAAGCTGATGGAAGATAGAGTTCCAATAACTTCTGGAGAGTCCCAGATTTACCATCTCTGATCTAATTCATCACAACGACTGTCCAGCATGTTCCTGTTCCATCTCTGATGTCTCTGTCCCAGGTTGCAGCCTGTTTACTTCCCTGCCACACAGATCAATGGAAGCCACTGGGGATGTGGTTTTGATCTCCATGTGCATAGCTCAAACCAGTGTTTCCATCCTTGGCCATGCCACCTGTAATAAAATGTCAAGAGTAGGAAACAAAATGGTGGCAACCGGCTTACGCAGCTAGCTCACTGGAAATAATTTGTTATGGTAGGTTGTTGTTTTTTTAAAACCAATTCCATGCAGTAAAGGCCAGTGATATGCAGATGGGGACACGGAAGGTGTGGCATTGCTCCTTTACGACTGGTAACAGCGGGTAAGAGCCAATTAGTTTGGTTTCCTTAAAAAAAAATAATCTAGCAATTTTAATTAGAGTCTGTTCCCCCCCCCCCACCCTCCGAGATGCCAGACCCTTAATGGGGGAGAAGGAAAACTTCTGTTACCTCTGCAGTCATTAGACTTGGAAATAGAGAGTCACTTTTCTAGCCTGGAGCCAGAAGGTGGGCTATCTCGAAGGCAGGGTTGATCGCTTTTGAATACCGCATGAAATCTATAGATACAAGGCTGGTGTCATATGACAAGAAGCCTTAAGCAGATGGATGACAGTGTGTGCACTATAGGCTGCTGTTAATTTACTAGCTAGAGATAATGCATCTTTAAAATTAAAAAAAAAAATGAGTCACTGCAAAACAGACTGAGGCTATAGCTTGCAGATTGTAGAATTTAGGTGGGGGGGGTTGTGATAGAGGTCACATGTGTAGTTATGAAAGTTACATTAAAAATAAAATAAAACGAAGGGCAGTATAATTTTTTCATAGTTTGAGCTTTTGTGGATTAAGTCAAAATGTGAACTTTGCTTAAAGAAAGGTTCAGAAAGCGGTGTGTGTGTTTTTTTTAACGTGTGCCAATTACTGTGGAGCTAAAATGACACAGACTTGTTAGTTTTTACTTACCAGGTTTAAAGGAAATTAATAAAAGAAGCCGGCTTAACAGCGTAACTGAATGATATAATTTCTGTTTAGTTAGGCTGCCTCTGCTCAGAAATGCTTGAAGAAGTTGATCTTTTGAAAATTCCTGAATGTTCTGACACAGTTCTTGGCTAAAACACACATACATACGAAATAAATTTTAGATTGCTTGTTTGGAGAGAGAAACTAGGTCTAGAAATGCATATTGTGAGAGAAAATATATTGAGACACATGCATATTAAGCGAAAATATTGCTTTTCCATGGAAATTTTCATTTGGATGGAAACGACGGTTCTGAACACAGATAGTGGGGTCCTTGGATAGCTGTCAAGCCCAGTGGTGATGGTCTCTCCTTTCACTATTCCAAGCACTCAACATTGAAGAGAACCATTTGAATTTCTCACAAAGGCCCTGATATAGCTTCACTGTACAGTTGGTGTCACCCATGTGGTGCCCAGAAGCCAGAGCTGCTGCTTTGCTTTCCAACATGCCTTGTCAAGCTGACTGTTGTTGTTGTTGTTGTTGTTGTTGTTGTTGTTGTTGTTGTTAAGAAAGGAAGCTGGTGGGGAAGAAAGGAGTCATGTTGCTATCTGGTAAGTATCAAGGTGATAGTGGGGCAGTGGGGAGCGCTACCCATTTTAACTTTGGGTGCATGCGATTTTGTGGGTTTTGCGTGTGGATTGGGTATGCGGTTGTCATACACCACCCCAATCTCTGAACCATGCGAGATTCCAGGGCGCTTACCCAAGATTTGGCTTCCTTAGAATCAGCAACAGTGGAGACCGAGATGTCTTTAGGATATATGGTTTATTTACATCTAACGCAACCTGAGCATGTGGTGGAATGGCTCACAGTGTTAACACCCCAAGGTGGTCTCGCTTCCCCCATAGCTGCTGTAATGAGCACCATGAGGTTTGAGGGAAACCAGGGCCTGGCCGTGCTCACCTTAGGGGAATCGGGTGCAGGCCAGCAAGCGCAGTCACATGATGAGATGCGCTGCAGCTGGGGGCAAGCTCAGGAAGTCTAAATAAGGCCGTGGTTCCCAATGTGAGGTACATGCCCCACGGGGGGGGGGCAATTTGATTTTTAAGTGGGATAATTCGAGAATGAGTTATTAACAGTGAATAGCCTTTTAGGCTTCCTCCACGTGAATAGAAGTTCACTTTTTGAATAACAAGAATTATATGTCACGGGGGGAGGGGGGAAGCATCAGGATTTTACAGGTGCTGAGGTGGGGCATGGCCAAAAAAAGGTTGGGAACCACTGATATAAGGCCTGCATTTCACCCTTGGCCTTTGCCACAGCAACATGGTCTTATGCCAAGCTGTAGCCTGCGCCTGCTCCTGCTCCTGCATCCCGACCTCCTGGCCATGGACCCGCCAGTTGGACTGCCTCTGCTACCCGCGCCACTGCCTGTACCTCAGTTTTGGCGTGCCGGCCCCAAACTCTTGCTGCTCACACCTTGGATCGTGACAGCTGCAGCCTTGGATTCCAGCAGAAATCAAGCACCTCTCTCCCTCACAGACTTCAGCCTGCTTCTAACTTCTAGCTTACTCACATAGCACTGGCCTTTGTCCTTCTCGCCAACAGCCAGTTGACGGGGGACACCCATTTGTCCTCTGATATGGAGTCACTTCCTTTGTGACCTCAACAACCCATGCTTAGGCCACTATCAAGAAGCTGGCTTAGCTATTCCAGCAATCAAATTCTTGTGGGATCCAGGAATTGGAAGGGACTCAGGCATACAGCCTAACCACCACCACTCCCCAAACTCACAACCCTATTTCCCCCAGGGTGTGTTTGTTTAGGGTTTTTTGAGCAGTGGTGGAGGAGAATGGTGCCTGACTGGGTTTGTGCGGGCAGTTTGCTTTTTCTGAGAGGGAGGGTTGGGTATGCCCATGAGTTTTTCAGGTTTTGAAATGGGCTGATGGTTGGTAAATCCTAGGGTATTGTGGGAAATCAAAATGCCCCCTACAGTGGAGTCAAAATCAGCATAGTTTGAGGGCATATCAGAGCAATGGGAACAGTGCCAACCACAATCAGTTTCAGATTTTGATTAATGGCATCCTGTAAGTTAGTGCAAAGGGCACAAAATAAAATGATCAAAAATACAGAAGCTCCTTTGTATTGATTGGTTTGACTTAATTTTTATTAAAGAAAATAAAGAAGGTAATAATTTAAAAATGTAGGTGTTGCTGTCCCAAGGAGCTTACAGTTGAAATGTCAAGAGCAAGAAAGTGGACAGAAATGAGAAAGGAATAGAGAGGCCAGGGTGAAGAATGAATGAGAGTAAGAAAAAGCGGTCAGATTGTTTGCCATCTGATCTATACTTCAGTTGAGGCAAAGCTGGTTTATTTCATCTCATCGAAGCACATGGGATTAATTTGGTTCAAAGGCAGTTATTTCCCCCCCCCCCCGAACTGGGCCTACCCCGTTAAGTTTAACTGTAAACTTGTTGACAAGAATGAGACTACATCAGCATAAATCAGTGCTTGAGCTTAGCTAGGTCATAGATCAGGTTGTAAGGCAATTATATCCATGCAGGATTAGATACTTAGAAGATGCTCATTCTTTTCCTCATCCACTAAAAAAAACCCCAACAACTCCCGAACTCAAGAAATTCTTGTATGGTACTTTTTAAATGAAGTTTTAAGCTACAGTGAATGCAGCTAGTTAAGGTCATGATTTCACAGACAACCTTGATTTTGATTTGCAGTTGTAGCTTTTAAACAATGCAATTTAAAGCTTAAAAAAAATTATGGCATTTTACCTTCAATGTAGAATTTTCCTGGCTCTGAAGCGTTTTGCAATCATGTGTAGTTTAGAGCTGGTATTGAAAATACTGTGCATTAACAATGGAATCATTGTTGCATTTTGATATCCTACTTTTCTCGTGCAATATTCAAGATGACATTAATTCTGAGCGTATAACTTCAAATGTCACGCTAAAAAATTTAATGCCTGCATAAGGTCAGTAATTTAAACAAAAGGAAATGTGCTTCTTGGCGTATCAACCAAACATAGAGGTCAGCACAAGATCCACTAGATCAAGTAAATATAACTTACTGATGTAGTATTACAAATTAACTTAAGAACTAGAGGAACGAACGGTTGCCTCTTTTCCTTTTCGCAACCGCTGCCATGCTCATCCCTTTCTTTGTTTCTTTTTAATTTGTGGGCAAATTGAGTGCTCATTAAAAGAAAGGGCTGGATTGTAGCGATAACCAGGAACTTGTGCTATGACTCTTCAGACACGTCAGTCATATTTATTCATTCATGGGAGCAATGGTTTCGAGATGCTGGATTATTTGTAGAGCTTCTTTTTATGGGCGCGTGATCCTATTATAGAATGGGAGGCATTTTTTTGTAACCCATAAGAAATGAGCCCACAATGATCGTATTAATCCCATTTCTTGATGGCGCAAGCTATTCTTATATTTTCTAAAGTTAATTAGTTCTTCTTTATGGGAACGCTCGTGATGCAGCTGTACTGTGATCAATGAAAGGCCATGGAAGTGAGCAACAGTGCACCCACAGAAGATACCTGGAACACCCATTTCTAACAATCATAGCACTGAAAGCTAGCAAAGTAAAGATTGCCTTCAGATAACGGTTTTCTTTCCACTTTCATTGTTATCAAAACCATCAATGGGATACACTCAGTGATTTACCAACTTCACAAAGTCTATTCAGGGGTGGCCAACTCCCAAGAGACTGCGATCTACTCACAGAGTTAAAAACTGGCAGTGATCGACCTCCTTTTGGGGGGTTCGGGTCAAAGTTGTTGAGTTTTTTCAGAGAGGAGGTAAAATGTTGAGCTTTTTTTTAGGGGTGCCTCAGTTGTTCAGCTTCTTTGGGGGGAGCCAATGATCTACCAGTGATCTACCGCAGACGTCCAGTGATCTACCAGTGGATCATGATTTACCTGTTGGACATTCCTGGTCTATATGATCCCTTTTATAAGATACAGCAGGTTGGAGTAGTGAAGTTTGGTGTGGAAGGCTTTGGATTAATAAACACTTCACCCAGCGATGAGCAATAGTGCAAAGTAGTGGCTTAGGGCCAGACTACACATTACTCTTCCATGCATGGATTTTTGGCATGGGTTCTTTGCTCTGCACCTCTGTATAAAATTCTGTAGGATTCCCCAGTACAATTAAAATTTTGCCTAAGCCTTTTCTGCGACTACCATTAATTCCAACTTGTCTCTTAACCACTTTTTACTGCACCTGGTTGTGGGATACGGACACTGGATGCACAGACCTGGAGACTTGTTTCAAACCAATGTGTGATAATTTATTAAAGCTAATATGCAATACAATACATTTATTAAATTTGTATCCTGCTCTTCCTCCCTGAAGGAATATTTACTTTCAGGCTGGTTATTTAATAATACTTGGTTTGACAATGGCCGTTACTGTTTGAAAGATGTCGCTGTTGCTCAGCCGTCGCCCACGCTAGCCTCCCACTTCTGAAACTGCTGTTTTCTTTCCAAAAGTCTTCCTTCAGGGTAGTCCACCAATATCAGAAGGGTCACATGTTCTCTATCGCTGATGTAGATGGTGGGAGACAAATTGCTTTGTTCTTATTGTTCTCCTTCAGCTACGAATTTATCCAGCAATCTTCTTTCTTTCTTTCTTTTTTAAAGTGTTGGGCTTGTTGTTCCAAAGGAAAGGAATTTACATAGTTTCAAAATGACACAGAAGTGGTTTTACATGTCCTAAACAAGGCCTCGCAGCTCAAAGGAAAAGAGTTGGCAAGTTATCACACGCCACTCCGAAGTCTCTGTGTCTCAGCCCCAGCACAGGGCATTTCAGCATGTCAGCCTTAGGTTATCAGAGGAAAAAGTCACCGGAGAAAGAAAGAAAAAAAACACACGACCCATCTGGCTACAAAAAACAATCCCTCGAGTGCTGCATGCCCTTTGATATGGAAGCCAAAAACTACACACAGGAGTTTGCTTGATTTGACACAAGTGGTTGTGATAAATTCTTAATTATGTGGTTGGATAAAAGGCCTCTGCAGCAGAGCCGAAACAAAAATGAGTCAATTTAGATTTGGGATCTTAATCTAGGGGTATGATAGGGTCAAAAAGTCCCCTGACACTCCTGCTTATCTTGTTTTGAATGCTTACCTCCTTTTCTGTGAAACTGGATTCTACCATTCCGCTGCAGCGGGCGGTGTTTTCATAAGATGTCAAGATCCATATTGGTGACTAGCATAGCTGTCAACTCCCCCCCCCTTTTTAAAAAAAGGGAAATTCCCTTATTCCGAATAGGATTCCTCGCAAGAAAAGGGAAAAGTTGACAGCTATGGTGACTAGCCTTCCCCCCACCCCCAATTCATGCCACATTTCCTACAACAGGATCTGAGCCTCTGCAACTGCAATCTTATATTCACCTTGGAGGAACTCCCATTGAACTCAATGGAGCTTAGTTCTAAGCAGACATGCATAGGATGATACTGGAAATAGGGGAGTCACAGAATTCCATCCAAATTGATGGTGTTAGCTTACTCAACCCATGTCCAAAATTAATCCAGCAGATAGAAATTGTTGCTGCTTTCAGTCCACAAGTGATTCATAATCAATTGCGTTCCTGTCCCTCGTTTGCATTGCATTTCCTTTGCGTCGAAATGAATGAGGGGGGATAACATAATGACAACATGACTGTGTAATTAATCACAGAAGTTATATGAGATATGTAATTTTGTCACAGCAGGTAGTGAGATGAAGAACATAGCTTTTGGCAGAAGAGGAGCTGTAGCAGAAGAGAAACAGCTCTGCATGCAAAGAACACAGGGAAGAGCACAAAACAAAGCCTTTTTGCACCCCAAAATGTAATTGCGGGATCTTTAAGCAATCGAGTTGTAGCCAGCTAGTGAGCCTATTGTGCATTGTCACCCCAAAAGACAAGATGCACACCACAAATGAGCACACTATTTCTCATAAAATAGGCACATACCCAGGGCCGGATTTAGGTTTGATGAGGCCCTAAGCTACTGAAGGTAATGGGGCCCTTTATATGTCCAGTTGTCCTTTTTCAACAACAAATTGTCGCTTTTTTGTGTTGAATATATGCTATATGGTAATTTAGGGACCTAATAGGTATCTAAAGCCATTTGCACATGTTGCCATGCAACCAGTCCATGCAGAATGTAGGCACCCTATATATAGAAATGAGCAAACCGGTGATATTTTAGAGAGCAGGCTAGCAGGCAGGGCCCATTACTTACATCCTAGGAGCCTACACAACACAAAATACTGTTGCTGTATGTAGGTTTTATTTTATTTGTTTTTATCTTATATTTTGGAAATGTACATCCAGTTTTTTTTCTTTAATTTTTTTGGGGGGCTCCCAAGAGAGTGGGGCCCTAAGCTATAGCTTGTTTAGCTTATACCTAAATCTGGCACTGCACATACCAGCGCATGCATATGGATGCACATTTAAAAACAATTACTATAATTTAAATACATCTCACCACAGAAAAGATGATAACCAGGTCATCTGCTGTCGAGGTGCTAGCTGTTGATGGAGAAGTTCAAGGCCCCCTTCTGCCCCTTCATGTGCTTCTTTATCTTCAAAGCAGACATAGACTGCTGACAGCCCTTTAAACAGAAGGCTGCTCTCTGTGGAAGGAGGGCGCATGATCACCCCACAGGGCATTACTGTTCACAAAGCAGCTTCTTCCCTTCCCTCTTTGCAGTGCTGTGGCCCCAAAGAGGAGGCCTGCGAAAGAGTGCAGGCTTCTTTCCCTGTGTGGGAACTGTCCAATCCCCTCCAACATTTCTCCAGTGAAAATGGGGACATTCTATTCTACATCAGGAAGTTTCTCCCACGTTTGATCTCACTGCACATACAGATGTCATATCTGCATCTGTCACCTTGAGCCAATGACAACCTCTCCACCTCACCTACCTTTTTTTAAAGAAAAAAAAATGTGCAAGGGAAGGGATCACGTACAACACCTTCCACAGATAAATGGAATGAAATAATATTTTATCCGTAAGCTGCTTTGAGTCCCTATGGTGGGGCAAGCTATAACAACAACAAACAACAACAACAACAACAACAAGAATTGTGAGAATGATCAGGAACATTCCAGACAGTAAATTTCAGTAAGTTGTGAGTAAAAATGCCTAGGATTGCAGTGTAAGGCTGCCCAGTCTTTATGCAGTTACCTGGGAGTAAGCTCCATTGCATACAGTGGGACTTACTTCTGAGGAGACAGGGTAAGGATCCATTTACAATAAAGGAATCAACACTCCACATGTTTCCTTAAAAAAAATTGCTGGCAGCCGAATCATGGAAATTAAAGAATTTTAAGTGGATCGGTGACGTTTTCCTTCAAAATTTTAGGAAGGGCTTTGTATGCCAGCTTCAATATTTCCTTCATTTGGTGCAGGTATTTTATCTTCAGTAGAAACTAGGACTTCATTTTTGCACCTACACACAAACACACACACACACACACACACACAGAGAGAGAGAGAGAGAGAGGAGGAGGAGGAGGAGGAGGAGAAGAAGAAGAAGAAGAAGAAGAAGAAGAAGAAGAAGAAGAAGAAGAAGAAGAAGAGTAGTAGTAGTAGTTTGGATTTGATACCCTGCTTTATCACTACCCGGAGGAGTCCCAAAGCGGCTAAAATTCTCCTTTCCCTTCCTCCCTCACAACAAACACTGTGAGGTGAGTGGGGCTGAGAGACTTCAAAGAAGTGTGACTAGTCAAAGTTCACCCAGCAGCTGCATGTGGAAGAGCAGAGACGCAAACCCGGTTCACCAGATTACGAGTCTATCCTGGAATGTAATTGCAGGATCTTTAAGCAATCGAGTTGTAGCCACTACACCACACTGGAGAGAGAGAGAGAGAGAGAGAGAGAGCACTTTTAATTGTTCTCCAAGACATGGGAGGAGGGAAGGAAAACTGGGACATTCCAGGATCAAATCAGAAACTGGATGGCTTCTGTAATTCCAGGGCTGACCCTGGAAAATCAGGACACTTGGAGAATATACTGTCCCACTCTACAGTTCTCCATCTTCCGAAGAGACTGCCGGAGGATCAGCTGTACACAGCGGCAGGCAGTGGGTTCCTCACGCCCATTTCCTGACTGCAGCTATAATTCTGTTGCAATGCATGTATTTTTCACTGCTAGATTAGCTTTGACTTGCGGACAGAGAATTGTGGCAGGGTAATGGGTTCAGAGCCCCCTAGTCACCACTGGTTTGCCTTTCCTTATTTATAACCTATTGCTGCTCTTAGCTCGAAAGGTACTAGATGCTGTAAGAGAAGTGACCAGCTATGGCAAGACAGATACATTTAATCTAAATACTTAAATGTGATTCTTCTCCTAAGATGAGCAAACTGAATTAGGGCGGCCGGGGTGGGAGGTGGGTGGGTGGGGGGGAGAGAAGCCTGATGAGAAAAGAAACCTAACATGATGAATGGGCAAATTTTAAAAGCCTATTAAACTGGAGAAAAATCAAATGACTGCCAAATGGACTTTCATTCCTCTTTTTATTTATAAACATTCATGTGAAATTGCAAGGGAAAACGGGGGGGGGGGGAGGAGGAGAGAGAAAGCCCTTGAACTCCCCTGAAAGGCATTTTGCATTGCTATATGTTGCCTTAACTGCTGAATGGTCATCTGCTTTGTGCATGTTCTTTCTGGGGTCTTTGTACAATACATCTTAATGTCAGCGCCGCTGCGATGCAATTCTAATGTGGATTCACGCACATTATCACCAAGCTCCGCAATAGAGCACATGCTTTGTAAAAGCCCCCCAGGTTCAATCCCTGAGAACTCCTTGTAGAGTACTGGAGAGCTGCTTCTAGGCAAAGGGAACCTGTGCCCCCTCCCAGATGTTATTGGACTCCAATTCCCATCAGCCCTGGGCCCCCCAGCCAATGGTCAAGAATGATGATAGCCTATATAAAAAGTACTTTCCTAATGCAAAGTCCAAAGTGGTGTTTGAAGCGTAAGAAACATATTAAAGGCAAAGGGACCTCTGACCATTAGGTCCAGTCATGGATGACTCTGGGGTTGCGGCGCTCATCTCACTTTACTGGCCAAGGGAGCCGGCGTACAGCTTCTGGGTCATGTGGCCACCATGACTAAGCCTCTTCTGGTGAACCAGAGCAGTGCACAGAAGAAGAAGAAGAAGAAGAAGAAGAAGAAGAAGAAGAAGAAGAGGAGGAGGAGGAGGAGGAGGAGGAGGAGGAGGAGGAGGAGGAGGAGTTTGGATTTGATATCCCGCTTTATCACTACCCGAAGGAGTCTCAAAGTGGCTAACATTCTCCTTTCCCTTCCTCCACCACAACAAACAGTGGGGCTGAGAGATTTCAGAGAAGTGTGACTAGCCCAAGGTCACCCAGCAGCTGCATGTGGAGGAGCGGAGACATGAACCCGGTTCACCAGATTACAAGTCTACCACTCTTAACCTCTACACCACACTGTTTACCTTCCCGCTGGAGCGGTACCTATTTATCTACTTGCACTTTGACGTGATTTCGAACTGCTAAGTTGGCAGGAGCAGGGACTGAGCAATGGGAGCTAACCCCGTCGCAGGGATTCGAACCGCCAGCCTTCTGATCAGCAAGCCCCAGGCTCTGTGGTTTAACCCACAGCACCACCTGCATCCCTTAAGAAACATATCAGAGAGGATAAAATTAGATAAGACAGAACCTTAAAATGCAATTGCATGCAATTTGAGTTATAAACATCAATGTTGGGTGAGTGGGAAGCCACTAGTTTTGTTGAATTGAAATTTATTTTTTGACTTGCAAATGTAACTTTCTGTATAGGAAAAAAAGAATAAAATATTATTACATTTAAAAAGAATGATGGACCAACAACACCTGGAAGACCACAGTTTCCCCACCCCTTGTGTAGACAGCCCTGAGATAGATGGATTAATAAGGATCAGAACTGATAAATGAAAGCTTGCTATGTTACTCTTAATAGTTAAATCTGCATTTTAGATAAAGCTGTTCTGAATTCAGTTTTGAAATTTTGCATCAAAAAAGCTGCTGTTTTGTTACAGTTCAAGTAATTTTTTAAAATCAGATCTGCCAGCAAGCTGCATGAAAAATCAATTTGTTTAAAGTAATTTAGTACCATTATTTTTCAATGCCACTTCTGCCTCCTTTGGCAATGACTTCTTTCAATAGGATCCCCTGGGTCTACACTACGAGATACCATGCCGCAAAGGAACGATGTTATGCAGTGATTCATGGCGCAATGATGTTGCCCAATTTCAGCAAATAAAATTGTGTAAATAAAATACCCATAAAGAAAACCAGCACAGCCTTTCATATTTATGGACTCATCTTAGGTAGGCCAAAACTACTGAGGGCGAGAAACACACAATTCAAAATAAGGATGAATGTGAAGACCCAATTCCAAGATTTTTTTATTTTTTTATGGAAGAAGAGATGATTAGCCATTTTTATTTAATTATGAAAATAAAGGCAGCTAAACAAATCATTTAAAACACACACACACACACACACACACACACACACACACATTATTCTTATCGACCATATTCAAAAGTCATATAATTGTTTATCTCTTTGACATCTGATGGGAGGGCGTTCCACAGGGCAGGTGCCACTACTGAGAAGGCCCTCTGCCTGGTCCCCTGTAACTTCACTTCTCGCAGTGAGGGAACCGCCAGAAGGCCCTCAGAGCTGGACCTCAGTTATCTGTGCTGGATGATGGGAGATGGAGACGCTCCTTCAGATATACATGGCTGAAGCTGTTTAGGGCTTTAAAGGCCAGCACCAAAACTATGAATAGCGTTCAGAAACACACTGGGAGATAATGTACGTAGATCTCTTAGGACTGGTGTTACATGGTCCGGTGGCTTCTCCCAGTCACCAGCCTGGCAGTTGTGCAAGGATTCACTCTTGGCTCTGGAAACAAGAGCTCTGAATGCAAGGATGGTGGGTGATAGCCCACATGGCTCCATCACCCCTTTCAACCCATGAGAGGGGTCATCTTGGGAACTGTTTGTTTCCATGGATAAGTCCTGCCCACAGCCCAATCCTAGAGATATATTTTAGCAAATAAGTGCCATTGATTTTAATGAGGCTTACTTCCAGGCAATGGTATTTTGGATTCCTGCAGTGAGTGTCTAATAAAAAGCTGTGCTGAAAAACAAAGCCATGCAAAGGATGAGAGGTGGGTGGTTTCACTGTCCATCATTCTAGTAGATGCCACACTTTTATTACTGTGAGCTCGTACCTTGAGTGGCACATAGCCATAGATGTTCATTTTGGCATCTTTCTGGTATGATTGTCCTTGCCCACTGCAGGTGCTTCCAAGGGAGCTAAAGAGGCTGACATTGTTATTGTATCCAGGTGCATCCTTCTAAAGTGCTGAATTCTGGGCATCTCTAGGCATGATAATATTACCTCTTGAGAATGTCTGGGTCTTTTCTAAAGTAATTTGCATTACTTATTTGTTAATATGGACTATAGCAAGGAAAGCCAATGTATACACAAGAGAAGATGAGAGAAGAAAGCATAGATACTAAATTCCTATTTGAGGACAGAAGCTGCATTCCATTCCATGTGCACATAGAGGAGGTGTGGAGAACCTTTGACACTCCAGATGTTGCTGAACTACAGCTCCCATCAGCCCCAGCAAGCATTGCCAATGACCATGGATAATGGAAGTTGTAGTTCAGTGGCATCTGGAGTGTTTTAGGGTTCTTGATCACAAGAAAGCTTTGAGGGATTTTAGGCCTTCCCAATAAACATGGAATAGTTGGGGTGGAGGCCCATCCCCACAGTAGACATGCCCTTGGCTGATTTGTGCTCTCATGCTTCCAGGCTTAACACCCGAATAGTTGTCCATTCCTATCTAGTTTGGCCCTTAGAACTTAGTGCTTTTGATCTCTCCACTGCTTATATTGCCATTGCACTTCTCTGGACAAGCCACTGCAAATATTTGAAGCCTGTGGGAAGGTAGCGGAGCCCTTAATGAAATTCATATATAATAACAATAATTTATTATTTATACCCCGCCCATCTGGCTGGGTGGCTTCCAACAGAATATTAAAATACAATAGTCTATTAAACATTAAAAGCTTCCCCAAACAGGGCTGCCTTCAGATGTCTTCTAAAAGTCTGGTAGTTGTTTTTCTCTTTGACATCTGGTGGGAGGGCGTTCCACAGGGCGGATGCCACTACCGAGAAGGCCCTCTGTCTGGTTCCCTGTAATTTCACTTCTCTCAGTGAGGGAACTGCCAGGAGGCCCTCAACGCTGGACCTCAGTGTCTGGGCTGAATGATGGGGGTGGAGACAATCCTTCAGGTATACTGGACTGAGGCCGTTTAGGGCTTTAAAGGTCAGCACCAACACTTTGAATTGTGCTCGGAAACGTACTGGGATCCAATGTAGGTCTTTCAAGACTGGCGTTATGTGGTCTCAGCGGCCACTCCCAGTCACCAGTCTAGCTGCTGCATTCTGGATTAGTTGTAGTTTCTGGGTCACCTTCAAAGGTAGCCCCACATAGAGTGCATTGAAGTAATCCAAGCGAGAGATAACTAGAGCATGCACCACTCTGGCGAGACAGGGTCTCAGCCTGTGTACCAGATGGGCTCCTTCCATTTTTAAAAAACCAAATCCTGCTTCCCCATAGCTTTCTGTGGATTAAGGGGGCTATAACAGGACATAACCGCCCACTCTGGTAAACCAAGCACTGATTTTAAGGCTGTTGCACACACACACACACACACACACACACACATCTTCTAGCATCAGGCAGAAATGAAACCTTACAGGTCTCACCAGCAAAAGCAGGTTAAAAACAGGGGGAGGGACAAGAGAGAGCAAGAGACCCAGCTCTGAGACTAAAGTATTCCTGCCCACTTATCCCAGGGGGCAGACTAGTAAACTCCAGCATAAATCTGATGTGTGTGAATAAAATGCTATAAAAAAGAAGAAGCATGGAAGGAAAAGATAATGAAACCAAATGTGCTGTAAGCAATGTAACCTAAAATCTCACAGAATATTACCTGGCTCCTGTGTGCTTGCAGACACAGTACAATAAAGGATGATAGTGTAAGTGTGATATGGGAATAGTGGACATAATCCTGTAATGTGCTATGTCTGGGAACTGTAGATGCAGCTGAACAGTGCTGAAAGCAAAACAGATTGCTATTACATAAAAGTCAAGCGAAATAGCAAATATCTAGTCAAGTGTCTCCCCACCTCCCACCTTGCCTGGAGGCAGGAGATAATATCCATCTCTATATATATCTAAAGAGAGAACATCTGGTAATCAAATTAGAAGGGAGGAGGGCAGAGGGGACCCAGTCCACTTACTCTAGACCCTGTTTTTAGAAGGCTGCAGGGATGACATGTTTGCCTAAATTAAAGCAAGGTCAGGAGTGGGGCTTGTAGATTTCGTTTGGGGCTCTGCAATCTCCCCACACCCCTGCAATAGTTCAGGAACTGAGTGCATTGAAATTATATGCCCAAGTACCACTAGAATAGGTGGGAAGTTCATGGTCCTCCAGACTCCAACCTCCATCATTCTTGACCACTGCCTATGCTTGCTGGAGGTAATAAGAGCTGGAGTCCAATCACATCTGAAGGGGTACAGGTTCCCCACCCCTGTAATTTTGTTGTTGGCATCCATCTGTCTCAGCAAACAATGGAGGAAAGTGCCTTTGGAGGTGAAGTCAAATGGCTGGAAGACGGATATGAGAGAGACACATTTTGTTGCAGCTGCAGAGGCACCATGGTGTTTCTTCAATCTGCACTCCTCCCAGTGGTCATTCTTCCTCTGGTCACTGCTGTGGATACATGGCCTGGTGGATGTGTTTCTAGGTACTGCAGTCGTCTGCAAGGGATTCCCACTGGGCGAGGTTGTTGTTGCCAGCCATCATGCCATGTTTGCAGACATCTTTGTAACACAGAGCTGGTCTGCCAATGGGCCCGGTGCTTGAAGCCAGCTTTCCGTAGAGCACGTCCTTGGGTGTCCTGCCATCTTCCATTCTGTGGAACATGGCATTAGTAGGGTTGCCATATTCTGAAGAACAAAAAAAGAGGACACTTTGATGACTCTTCTATAGCCCTACTATATGTAGGCTATAGAAGCTGTGATCTATTGTGGAGGGAGGCAGGAGAAGAGAAGAGGAAAGCAAGTCTTCAACTACCAGTTATGTCTATGTTTCATCCAGAAAGTATAGCCCATGAGTAGGCAAACTAAGGCCTGGGGGCTGGATCCGGCCCAATCGCCTTCTAAATCCGGCCCACAGATGGCTTGGGAATGAGCATATTTTTTACATGAGTAGAATGTGTCCTTTTATTTAAAATGCATCTCTGGGTTATTTGTGGGGCATAGTAATTCATTCCCCCCCCCCCAAAAAAAAAATATAGTCCGGCCCACCACATGGTCTGAGGGACGGTGGACCAGCCCACAGCTGAAAAAGGTTGCTGACCCCTTGGTATAGCCAGAGACATTTCAGCAAATTTAAGAAATCCACCTAGACAGAAATTTTACCCCTGAAAAAGAGGACGTGTCCTGGAAAAAGAGGACACATGACAACCCTACATTACAGTAATGGCAGGTGTGGGATTGGTAGAAATATTAAGATGCACAGGATAGTTCATTATGGCTGTCCCTTATCCATATATTCTTGTGACTGAAATGTGAATGGAATGAGTGCATCTACCATCTATATTAGGCCAGACAAGTCCCTTTGAGTGAGTTGTACCCTGTGCTTTATCATGGTACCGACTGCATATACAAAGCCTATGTGTGTACACATTGTACACGTGTAGGTTCTGTGCCAGTCTTCTGAGCAATATGCATTGGGGGAAAGGGGCCTGTGGCCCTCTGATATTGTTGGATTCCACTTCCCATGAACCTCGGCCAACATGGCCAATAGTCAAGGATGATGGGTGTTGGAGTCCAACAACATTTGGAGGGCCACAGGTTCCCTATCCCTGATACAGAGAGTGGCAGCAGCCACAATCCTGTTAGCCGATTCTCCATGTAACTGTTTTCTAAACAGAATGGCAATAGCATGTGGTATGGAAAATACTCAATTATTCATTCAAAACAACTTTGAAGAAGAACAGTTAGAAACAATAGCTTGCTCTGGTAGTGGAGGAAAAGACACAGGTAAGCAAAAAATAAAATAAAATAAAATCCTAGACTTTTTGTAATTAGCTGTGAGAACCGAGGACTATTCAGAGCAGATCGTTTCCTCCAAAGTATTCAGCATAAATTACTCTGAATTCCATTACAGACTCATACAAAAATGATCAGCAAGATTTACAGATTATGTGAAATTACATGTTTATTAATTGCTACATGCTCTTCAGGCTCAGAGAAGCAAATTTAAGACTTATGGGTATGATTTTAAACTTCCTGATTGCTTCCATGTGGATTTTGATGTATATCATGGCATTTGGATTTTAATTGTTTTATCACATACATTCTGAATCTATTGATCTACCTACCTACCTACCTACCCACCCACCCAGCTACCTACCTACCTACCTACCTGTTAATCTGTTTTTATAAATGACAGTTGTTTTTGCAGAATCTGGCCCTGATAATGATGGCTCTCAGACTGTGCTCAACTTGATACTGATACCTTAGAAGGCAATGGTTACAGAAACAGCCCAGGAGGTCCCTGAATCATTAGAGCCCAAGGACTAGATGTAAGCAGTAGTCAAAAATTATTCCATGTTATGTTGCTTGTGCAAATGCTTATGGCTTGTTAAGCAACAGCAGTATGCTGAATCTCAGAAAAATGCCCAATCAGCAATTTTTTCTGTATTTGAGCAAGGAGGATGTGTTAGGTATTCAGATAGTACACCATTTCCATGACAGTGGCGGGCTGCTGTTTTTCCATGTGTTGCAATCAGATGTTCCATTCTGTGCCGTTAAATGATACAAGCCCATGTGTTTCAGAGTGATATGTCAAGATATCATAATACAACATTGTGCTGATAGACATGCCATGCTGACACATTGCACAGATATATTTTTTTTGATTTTTTTAAGGGAAAGGAAATAAGCCAGGATATTGCGTTGACTCCAAATGTTGTGTGGATCTATCCGAAAAAGAATATGGCTTCTAGATAATTTAATACATCTTTAACAGGACATAATGTTGCTGATCCACCTGCTGATTCGTGAACAAATGAAGACTTGACGAGAGAGAGAGAGAGAGAGAGAGAAAGAAAGAAAGAAAGAAAGAAAGAAAGAAAGAAAGAAAGAGAGAAGGTTAAATCTCCGACTTTTTAATCCCTTCCCATTGTAAATGATGGAACTTAAATGTGCTCAATATTGGCTACATTGTGCCACATAAATGTTTTCATTTCTCACATGTGTACTCATAGCAGTCTATCAAGGTCTCATTGAGCACAACATGGTAAAGTATGCCAGTCAGATGTTCCGGAAGGCCATTGGCCAGTGATGGAGCATCTGTATTGAATGCAGAAGGTCCCTGGTTCAATCTATGGCTTCTTCAGGTAGGGAGAGAATCCTACCCCAAACCTTGGAAAGCCACTGCCAGCTTGGACAGTGGTACCTTGGGTTATGAACTTAATTCGTTTTGGAGGTCCGTTCTTAACCTGAAACTGTTCTTAACCTGAGGTACCACTTTAGCTAATGGGGCCTCCTACTGCCGCTGCGCTGCCACCACATGATTTCTGTTCTCATCCTGAAGCAAAGTTCTTAACCCGAGGTGCTATTTCTGGGTTAGCGGAGTCTGTAACCTGAAGCGTCTGTAACCTGAAGCGCCTGTAACCCAAGGTACTACTGTATAGACAATGAAATAGATGGACCATTGGTCTGACTCCATATAAACAGTTTCTTATGTTCCTGTGTAGGTGCAAATATGTATGGGGTGCAGGAAGACTTCTTTTAGGAAAGGTCTTTTCAGCCAGGTGCCTGGTTCTCAGTTGTTCCCTTTTCATTTGCTCTCTGAGATGGCTCATGCCACACAGCCATGACCCATTTTACAAGGGAAAATGGGAAATTATCGTGGGATTAGAAATCCCTTCCTTGTCCCAAGTATGGCAACCAGCTACTAAGCTCTGAGCATGAATGCAAAATTCAGCGAAGGGTTTCCTCTCCATTCCTAAGAAGAGTCTTCTTAGTTTTTAATACAAGATCTTCCAATCTGATATTTTATTTATGTTATTGACTTCTACTGTGGCTTTCCAGACGCTTGAGGCTGCTCCTAGTTTCACAAAAGCAAGTGGCAATAAACCCCAAATGCTCTGCCCCCTGTGTTGAAGAGAGATATCAAAAGAGCTGCGAGAGGAGAAACCTCTTTCAATGCCAAATGTCCACTGCTTAGGCTCCTCGGTGTTGAGAGTTTGATGCAAACGCGACTTGCTTTAAGCAGTGCACAGTTCTCTGCGGGGGCACATGAGGCCTAACCTACACTTCCCAGAGGTGAAAATCATTTCACCTTTCTATAGCCGGGATGCAAACGTTTTATGCTAATCAGATGAGTTCCAAACAAACAAACAAACAAGTCCAGGAAAGAAACCTAAAGCCAGCATCAAGCCACGAAGTGCCCAGTGGCAAGTTCTGTTCCAGACTATAAGAAATGAGAGAGAGAGAGAGAGAGAGAGAGAGCACACCGGTGCATATCGGTTAGTTTAATTTATTCCGCCTCATTGCAATCTCGCAACCTCATGTTTGATTTTCTTATAAACTAGTAATTTCCTGAATGAACTTATATTGCCACAGTCACTACTAGCTCTGCCTTATAGAGAAGCGGTGTGGTGCTTTTTTTTTTTATTGTCGTGTGTGCAACTAAATTGAAATATCTTTCACTTGAAATATTGACTTTAATATCTCATTTGAAAAATTCATGAAGCCTTTGATGTTAAATCCATACTCAATTTAGCCAAATGCCATTAGAATATGCAATATGCCCGAATACAGAAAGCATTATTGTCTGTGTTTCTCTAGAAGAATTACATTTTATGACTGTAGCGTCAGGATCCTTTTTTTGGACTTGGGCACAGGAGGAAAAGAAAAGGGGGAAAGGCAGCACATTAGAAAGAAAATGAAAAGTGGTATTGATTAGGGCTCCCACTTACCCTCTCTGTGCTTCAGTTCGTAAATGCATGGAAATCAGGGTTGTGCCACTGCGAGTAACAATGCTCTGTAATGAATGGAGCAATCGTTGGAAAATTAGTGTAAGCTAGGATGATGGTGCACAGATGTTGCTCCTAGTAACTGTCAGGCATTTTCTTTTACAACTCCATTTCCATAAGTCTCTTTGTTTCTTAATAGTATCATAATAGAAACATGGCAATAGTTAATGATTTCATAAAAACATATAATGTAAAGAGGTAGAACGTTAATTGAAACTACAGCTAAGAGTACATCAGAAGGTTATTTCTCAATAAAATACCCCCCCCCTTTTTTCCAAAATGGGAAAGAAAGAGGGGAAGGCGTAGGACAAAGGCAGTTTTAAGCAGGAGGACATGAACTTAGGCTTTCAGCAAATTAATTTTTTTTTTTGGTAAAGTAAAATCTAGCACTGGGCAAATGTTGCAAAATCTCCTGAGTGCTAATAGAATGGTATTTGCCTTTTGTAATTTATAGGCACTTTCCCCCCAGCTATCGATCACATTTTTTTAAAAAAAAGCCAGCTCCATTAACATTTTAGACAATAATGGCTGGAGAGGGGGGGGGAAAGTTACATTTTTATCACTCTTGAAACTGATGTCATGGTCCTAGCGTCTTTAGCTGAGACGTAAGAGGAGATACTTAGGGTGCCCTCTGCGTCTAATGTGCTTAGACAGGTAGCTGGGGACTGATCTGACGAACTAGATGTAAAATAATAAAATAACTAAGCTTTGAGCTCATTTTGTTTATCTCAGAAATAGGAGGGAGCATGTTGGTGCCACTTAATAAGGTGACCCTTACTTGACAATGTAATTAGGTGTCCAGGGGGTCTTGGGGGGTCCGATGAGGATAAGATGATCAGTAAATAGATAAACAACAACAAAAAAATGCAGTCAGAAAGGAAAGCCTGTATTTCATGGCTGCTCAGCAGCTCCATCTTCTGTCCAGCCTACAGGATACAAAAGTTTCCCCAGTCTCATTTCCAAGAAAGGAGAACTGCCTGTTACCTTTTCCAGGAAGAAGACAGGGGGACTGAGGCTGTGATCCAAACAAAATAGAAAATTCTTTCCAGTAGCACCTTATAGACCAGATATCTGAAGAAGTGTGCATGCACACGAAAGCTCATACCAAGAACAAACTCAGTTGGTCTATAAGGTGCTACTGGAAAGAATTTTCTATTTTGTTTCGACTATGGCAGACCAACACGGCTACCCACCTGTAGCTGTGATCCAAATCATGCTTACCAGGAAGGAAGTGGCTTATCATCCAATACCAGAGCTTTGAAAAGAAGACCAGTCACATGGGTCCTTCTGGAACCGCCAGAAATCTTCAGTGCTGCTCCACGTATCTTATCACCACCACCAAAATTATCCTTTATTATTGCTGAGGCATGTAACACACGCCGATGCGCCGTGAAACTGTTGATACTGAAATTGTCGAAGTCTTTGTGTCGTTAAGGGCTAGATAATGAACAGAACACAAATTCCCTTGAACTGCAAAATAAAATGATAAAATAAAATAAAATAAAATACCCTGCCCATTTATTTCTTGCATCCAGATGCTACTGTAATATCACCAACCGCCAAGTGGATCGTTTTGGGACACCACCTCTTTTCAAGGTTTGACACTTTGATAAAAAGGGACAAATCTAATGGTTTGGACATTTCACTAAAGCGTCAGAGGCCTGTAAAAGCAGCGCCAGGTACCGTGACTTGGGGCTATAAAATATTATCTTGCATCCTTCTTCCTGATTCAGCAATCTCCCAAACAACCATACAGTGTATGGCCAAAAATTCCAGTTACCTTGTCACAGAGCTTGACTCAAGACATCCCCCCTGCCCCTGTTGAGTTAACTCAGCATTTGGTTTCATTCTCTTTTCCCTTTCATCACACTGTTGCGAGAACTTCTTTGCCTACCTAATCCCCAAGCCTGACTTAATTTAGACATAGCAGTCCAACCCCTGTCGCTGAACAACTTTGAATGAAGTCTGACTCAGCGCTGATTTACATGTGATGGCTGCCAAGTGGAGTCTGCAGAGAGGCAGTTGTCAGTACTGAAACTTGAGGCAGTGCATGTAACATTTAAACAGCTTTCAGCCTTTGCACCAAGCAACCCGCAAGCTAGCCTTTAGATTATGTATGTTTATGAGCTGCTTCTAGCAATGATGCTAGGATATGTGTACACATAGGTCTGTTCCATTTACCTGATTTTTTTTTTAATGGCCACAACTGATCGTGGTCAGCTAACTTATACTCAGAGTAGATCCACTGAAACTTATGAGTCAGTTATGGTCATTAATTTCATCGGGTCTCCTCTGAGTAAACATTCATTAGCTGCAACCCATTATTTTTATATTTACACACACTTTAATACATATTTCAATCTATATTTCTCTCCAAATGCATATTTAAATATGTTTAAACTGCTTAGAACTGTGTCACAACATCTGGAGAAGTACAGTTCTGCTGCATAGCACTTTAGTCCTGGTTAGAACTTAGCTATGCTAGGATTCTGACTTAAGCCCTATTTAGTTGGCCTGAGGCTTAAACTGTTTGTAGCACAAAAAATGTAGTTTTCCTCACATTGGAATTGTTCATGCGCATCCACAATACATGTGGATTTCAATTTTTATTGATTATAGATTCTGCTGCCCACCAGGGTGTGTGTGGTTACTTGTCACGCATTTGATAACTTCCTCTTTGATTAGGCTATCCATGACTTTTCCTCCCTGCAAATACCCCTAGGGAAACAAACCAGGACTGCTCCAAGAAAACCCAAGTGGCAAAAAGGAGCACTAGGCCCTGGTGAGCTGCCCCCTTATCTTGGCCAAGTGGATTTTTTTTTAAATGTTTCTTTCCTCTTCACTTGTCACTTCCCTCTGTGGCCCCCTAGTCTTGTGCTATGGCACCCCATTTATGTGATTTTCACCTGTGCCCCCCTTGGAATATCCTTGGGGTCCCCAGGGGGTATATGACCCCTGGTTGCGAAACATACCCTTAGAACAACCTTCACTGAATTTTGCAATGCAGTTCTCCAGCCATCAAAATGGTTACAAAAATGCATAAAAGTAAAGTGTGCATAAAACTGCATATATTGGTGAAGATAACATGCAAGCATACATTATATTTGGAGAAGTTGTTTTACAAAAGTGTGTGAGATGCAAAATTGCATACAAGCGTTTCTATTAGGAGAAATTCACACCAAAATGCTGATGAATTTTCACAAGGGCTTCAAAAACTGATGTGGACAACTGAACTCAAGAGCGCAAAAATCAGGAACAGAGAGATACTGAAATAGGAATATTCTTCTATTCCTCCAGCCCTGCTTAAATCCCACTTCTTCTTCAGGGAGACTTTTTGCCACCCTTCTCTTTCCCCCTCAGTTTTAAAGCCATAACGAAAACACTCATCTGTCTTACTGCAGCCCAGGGTTAAATAATTGATTAAAATCATATTTTGAATAACCCAAATGATAATTTAAATCAAGTTTCTGACTTTCTACTTCATATATTTACTGAACAAACAGACATACTTAATTAGTCTAGCAGCCAATGAAACATAACTCATTGCAACTGAACAGAGACTCAAGAAGAAGAAGAAGAAGAGTTTGGATTTGATATCCCACTTTTCACTACCCGAAGGAGTCTCAAAGCGGCTAACATTCTCCTTTCCCTTCCTTCCCCACAACAAACACTCTGTGAGGTGAGTGGGGCTGAGAGACCTCAGAGAAGTGTGACTAGCCCAAGGTCACCCAGCAGCTGCATGTGGAGGAGTGGAGACGTGAACCCGGTTCCCCAGATAACGAGTCTACCGCTCTTAACCACTACACCACACTGAATATTGTCCAAAACCTCGCATTGTGCCTTTTACGCTATGGAGTTTGTATTTGCATTATAAGAACCATTGTGAACTTAAGGATTCCAGTTTTCCTCTCTCTGTATACACGTCAAGTGAAGGACATTAAGCAAGACCACCTATTTCAGGGGTGGGGAAACAGCCTGAATGCAGCCCTCTGGGCCTCTCCAGCTGGCATTTGGGACTCTCCGGAGGCCACACCCTCTTCCCAGACGCTTCCCCATTGTTCTGACTTTGCCCTGCCCTTGAATGTTCTACTTTTGCCTGACTAGCATGTGTCTTTGAACTCTGATAATGCATCTTGTTTGCCCAAATGGAGATTAGAGAGGATTATGTGAGGGCCCCCAGAAACTAGCCTACTGTACAAAGCTAACATGTACATTCTCTGCTCTGCTAGTTTTGCCCTGCCTGGCAGCCACTGAGATGTGGCCCCCAGAAAGTTGTTTAGAAGGAAATGTGACCCTCAGTCTTAAAAAGAGTTCCTCATCCCAATTTACTTGAAGACTTAGGTTGCGGTTTTATACCCACTTTACTTAAAGTGGCCTCACCTTGTGACAACTATCTGACTTTTAGAAGACATCTGAAGGCAGCCCTGTTTAGGGAAGTTTTTAATGTTTGATGTTTTATTGTGCTTTTAATATTCTGTTGGGAGCCACCCAGAGTGGCTGGGGAAACCCAACCAGATGGACGGGGTATAAAATAATAATAATAATAATAATAATAATAATAATAATAATAATAATAATACATTCTGAGCAGAGATGTGTAGGATTACCCTGCTAACCAGTCCAGATCTTCACAAAAGTAAGAGTTTCCATTTACTGACCAGAGCAATTTCCCTCAATAACATGGAAAATTAAATGTCCATGCTCTTTGGTAGTATTTGTAATTTTCACAATAATTACTACAATCTATGACTGAACGTGTCATATTTATTTTACTTGACCTCAAAAGTCAAAATATCTTTGTCTCTAGCTCATTGGTTTTCATAGAAAAACATGCTCTAACTCAGTGAGTATGACAGAGGGCACAGATTCATTTTAAAGAGATGATTAGTGTGGATATGGCTGTAGTACATCCAGACATTATTTTAAACCAGTTATTATACAGGATCCTGAATATAAATGAAATACTTAATAAACCAATTTCATTTTTTATTTTTATTTTTTTAAAAAACCTCTTCTGATTTAAAAAACAACAACTAGAAGTCCATTTTTGTCCACACACTATTTATCCACTTGCAATTTCATTTCATCAGATACTCTTTTCATTCTCTTCTGTTTCTACTGTGATTTCATCCCAGGGGCCTTATTGCTTTGTTTTCTTCTCCTTTCGCTGCTGGGGACCTGAGGAGATGGGAGGAAGTCCATCACCCAGCATGCCATGCAGATGGGCAGAAGGTCGCTTATAAGAACTCAGAACAGGGACTTTAGTGTGGTGGCACCTACCTTTTGGAACACCTTCTTCTTACATATGAGGCACTTATATAGTCTCTATTGTATTTTTGGAGCCTACTGAAGATATCCCTTTTTTCAAGCAGTTTTTTAAGTGGAGGGTTTTAAAAATTGTTGTTGCTATTGTTGGGTTTGAAACTGTTTGTAGATATTTCATCGTCTGATATATGTTTTTTTATTGTGGATGCTCTTATTGCTAAACCACTTCAAGGCCTTTCATAGGAAGTGGTTCATAAGTGAAATGAAATAAATATAAAGAAGGTAGCTGGCAGCAGAAAGCAGCAGCTGGGGGGCCGTAGGAGAGTTGGTAAAGGGTTGCTGAGGGAATAACGAGACCACAGATTCTAAGAAAGACTACTTTGCTCCCGTTAGAGCCAGAGCTGAACTCCATCCTTATCTACTGGTGCTGATGTGGAAACCAAACTCGCCTCCCCTTTTAAGAGTGTCTGTGCTCTGGGCTTCGTTGGTATCTTCTGCATGGTGGTTGCTCAAGGGGCTCCTGGCTGTTGCTTCCTTGGGTATGTTTGCCAAAGCACCCACGGCAGTTTGGCATTTTAAAATGCTGAAAAACAAATAAATGATATGAAACATAATGAGGGTGGGCCCTCTCAGACCGCCTGCAGGCTGGTGGCACAAACTCCATGGGCCCAGGATTCCCTCTGTTCACACAGGTCACGCCATATGTTGAAAGCACTCTGGTGTGACTTTAGCAGTCAAGGCTTCTCCAAAGAATGAAAGCTCCTGTAGTGTGTTAAGGGTGCTGGGAATTGTAGCTCTGTGATGGGTCTCCTAACTGCTCCTAGCTCCATCCACAAACTACAGTTCCCAGGATTCTTTGGGGGAAGTCATGGCAGTTAAAGCGGTATAACAGCATTTTACATATACGGTACAGATGTGGCCACAGTCACAGGATCGAATCTGGGTTGCTAGATATTGGATCTCTGTCTAGTAGTGCTGCCTGCTCTTTGGTCATGGCTGGCCTAGCCATTAGGTGGGTTGAAGCTGCTGCCTCAGGAAGCCACCCACTGCTGGTGGAGAAGTGGCGGCGGCAGCACTGGTTTTGGCTGAGATCTCACTGAAATTGCGTGAGCTCTTGAGGAACATGTGGGATTTCACCAGAAATTGGCACCGATGCCAATGGCAGAGGGGGCAGGGCAGGCAGAGGTGGAAGGGTGGCACTTCCCATTTCTCCTCAAGCAGTGAAACATGATGTGCCACTCCTGCCTCTGGTGTTCTCTGTCCTAACAGGGTGCTGCAAGCCAGGGACATTGGAAGCTTCCTCATTATGAGCTTGACTGTTGCAGTGGTCTCTCCGAGCCCTGTTTGGAAATGCTGGGGCCTTATGCATGCAAGGTAGATGCTTTATCACTGAGCATGGCCTTTTCCATGCCTATGCGGGATATCTAACTGCATATCTAATAGGGTTGACATACTTCAAAAAGTAAAAACCAGGACACCCCAAAAGTTGTTGAACTATTTTATAGTAATAATGCAAGTAAATAATGTAATTTCAGGTTTAATTTTTGGAGCCATGTATTATAAAGTGGATCTAATTATCAGTATGTTTTTTCATTATTATTATTATTATTATTATTATTATTATTATTATTATTATTATTTCTTATTGTATACTTTGCATATTTGCGCAATTGTGTAATTGCTGAAGTGAAATAAATTTTAAAAAAAGGAAAACGCCAAAATTGTTGAGCTTTTTTAAAAGGTTTTTTTTTAATCGACTTGCCTAAGATCCAGGAGAAAGTGGCACATTGCAGAAATCCCCCCCCCCGACGTCATTTCTGCCTTTGAAATCCCAGTAATGTCTGGGAAAATCCAGACGTATGGCAGCCCTAATATCTAACAGGTTGGACCCAGGCTTGTGCGGGAAACAAAGTATAGTACCACCACTTCTTTTGTTGATTGAAACACACACACACACACACACACACACACACACACACACAAAGACAGGATACACGTATCTTGAATTATACTCAATATGAAACAAACTGAAAATAACAAAAACAACCGAACACTTCAGGCCAGCCTCATCCTTAAGTTTTTCCAGGTATTTCACTTGCCACCCCTTCTTCTCAATGTAGATTTGGCCACATTATCTTTAATTTGAATGTTGGAATGATGATGGGTGTACAAATAATTAGTAGCGGCAATATGCAAATCGTTGCTACAACACTGAGGGTGGTTTTCAAGTTTGACATCTGAAAAAAAAATGAAGCAAACCAATGTACACATTCTATATATAGTTGCTATGTGCTGCTGAATCTGATGAATGACAACTTATTAGAGAAATACATTTTGCAATGCTTGGAGACTTTGCTTTGGAAGTGCTTTGCATATCTTGTTATTCTGCTGTGAATTTGAGTTGAAAATCTGGAGAATATGCTAGATAATGAACGAGTGTGGAGGAAAATGCTAACACCCACATAAAAGAGCAAAATCAAGTAACAAACATGCATCGGGGAGGAGACAATCATGTGACCACATGCTTTGTGCATGTATGTTTGCATAAAGCATCTCTGTCCATATTTCCCTTTGGGAAATTAATTTTGATATTTAGCCGTGACTGCTTTGACTTTCCTGAGGGCTGTTTTTGGGTTTGTTTGTTTGTTTTTGCATTTTAAAAGGGGTTGCCCCAGCATATCGGTCAGGGCAAGACAACCTGGTAAAATGGGATCATGTGTCCAGGACCATGTTATTAAAGAAATTGGTTTTCTTTCTTGATTTCATGTCATTGCAGCTCAGCCATTCATTTGTTCAATAAACAGTTTGGTATGTTCTGGGAAATAATGAATATTGATCAACCAATCGATTACTTATTAAGAAAGAGACTAAGGGAAATTGTTTATCCAATCAATTTTAATTTTTGATTTGTTATTTATATTTTCCAATTTAATCCACCCCTCCCTCAGGCTCCAAAACCACTAAGCAAATCAGGGGCGAGTGCACAGAGAGAGAGAGAGAAAGAGAGAGAGATTGTCTGCAACTTCAGGAGAAAGAAAGGGGAGGGGAGCAGAAAAGCCAATATGCTCATTATAGATCACGCTGGTTGGTTGCAATAGGCCACATTAAGAAAAATTGTGACTGAGAAGCGTAGGCCCATTGCCTCGTGCTCCTGTGGCTGTTGGATGAAAATGTTAACTTATTAATGGGATTTCTTAGGCTGTGTGATTACTGTTTCTTATATCACTCAGCCCTGACACTTAAACTACAGCCAAATGTCAGAGATACAAGCTCATCCATCAACCATGTGTCACACTTGTAACATGGCTTGCTCGGGATGCATCCGGATCAGATATGGAGCGAGGGAGTGAAGCAAAGAGAGGGTGTACTCTCAAACCAGTCAGATCAGAGCTCCGGTGGGACAGGAGCTGGCATGAAGGCAGCTGGAGGTGGGGGTTAGCTGCCTTGTGCAAAGGTGTTGGTGCAAAGATGTCCTGGCGGTAAATAAAGAGCTGGGGGAGAACGCTTCCATGAGATCTGCAGCATGTGTGGGAAGTGAATGGATGTGTGTGGTTTGTCTATTTTGAGATTTGCAAGCAGCTCAGGACAGAAAATAGCAACTTGGAAATGTTCGATCACATTTCATCACACGCATTTACTGGGGAATCCAGGGACAACCCAAGGTCCATGAGGTTTCCTTATGGTGTCAAGCAGTGGTCCCTCAGAACCACCTTCTGGACAGGGCCAAACGGAAAGGATCAGAACCAATATAATGCTTCCAAGGTCCAACCTGGGCAGGCAGTCCAGAAAGAAATTATAGCTGATTTTATTTATTTTCTTTTATTTATTGAATTTATATAATGCCCTATACTTGGAGGTCTCAGGGCGGTTCACAAAAGAGATCACAATATATAGAATAAAAATAAAAACAGTAACCCAATAATACCCCCACCAAAAAAGAGCCACAATTTAAAAGGGTATAGGATGTTGATCAGGTCAAGCAAAGAACTGGTTAAAAAGGAACGTTTTTGCCTGATGCCTAAAGGTGTATAATGAAGGTGCCAGGTGAACTTCTCTGAGGAGAGCATTCTACAGATGAGGAGCCACTGCAGAGGGAGCACATTCTCATGTTGCCACCCTCTGGACCTCTCAAGGAGGAGGCACACAAAGGAGGGCCTCAGAAGATGATCTCAGGGTCCGGGTAGGTTCATATGGAAAGAGGCGGTCTTGAGGTATTGCGGTCCTGAGCCATTTAGCTGATGGTACCGAGGGAGATGATGAAGAAAAGAAAAGATCCTGTTAGACCTGTTATGGAGATGACAAGAGGAGAAAGTCTCAGGCCCCCAGGGACATAGCTGCTGTTGCCTCACTACTTGCTTTCCTGAAGAGGGATGACCTGGGCTGGATTTCTCTAACATGGAGTATATGGCAGGAAGTTGTGCAATGCCCTTGGAGGACTTCCTGTGCCTTCAGCCCATAGCTCTGACTTCACTCATTGGTGGGGACTTAGAGCAGCCAGGGTAGACTACCACAACTCACAGAAATTGCAGGACGGGTAGGTCGCTCACATGTAGGCATATACGAAAGCACACCCAAATTTACTTAAAGAGACAAAGAAAGAAAGCTAAGAGTCTGGCCCACTGCAGGTGTTGCAAACAACACCCTCTCAAATTCACCACCCTGGATAGTTGCCTTGTTTTCCCTCCATTTAAATACACCTGAAAATAGAGAGAACGGCTGCACAAATTGATCCTTTTGTGATAGAAAGGTTTCTTTCCTTTTGCGGTTTGACTTCAAAAAGACAAAATGTTATAGGCTCCCCAGTGATTAATTATCTCTTACTCAGATTTCCGTGCAAAATTTTGCCGCTTCCTTCTTATGGAGTTTCCTCTATATTGAGCAAAGAATGGGTAGCTTCAGTGAACAGCATTTCACTTCCTGTACACACTGTTTTGCTGTTGCAAGCAAGCAAAAGTTTATCCTTCAGCTTTGTGAGCAACATAAATATTTCTGGCATTTTGCCATTTTGTGATGCACAGAACCTGCGGGGACGATGGGTTGCTATGACTGTTTGCCTTCCTGATTTCACTTTTTATCTCTGGGTGCTGTATCTGAAAGCCAGACCTGCACCACATGTTGCATTCTTCTGACACAAATTACCATAATCTTCATACTGAAAATGTCAGCAATGTGTATAATGTGGGTGGTATAGGGACATAGCAGTATAGTAGAATCATAAACTACACCGTGATCCTTGGGTGAAGGGAGGTATATACATTAAATCAATCAATCCATCAATCCATCAATCTATCAAACAAACAAACAGACAGACAGACAGACAGACAGACAGAAGCAGCCAATGTGGTGCCCTCCAGAAGTTGTTGGACAACAGTTCCCCCCAACCCCACGCCAAGCATGGCCAATGGGAGTTGTAGTCAGGGTTTTTCTTCAGCCGTAACTCACTGGAACTCAGTTCTGGCACCTCTCAGATGGGCTCCATTGTCATTCTAAGACAACAAGGTAGGTGTTCATGGTGAGTTCTGGCACCTTTTTCTCTCCCTAGAAAAATAGCACTGGTTGTAGGTCAACAATACCTGGAGCGTATTGGCTGTCCCTGGGATAGAGTGTCAGAGGTCCCACAGAAGAACTGAGAAGACCCTGTTTCCAAATCCTCAGTGAAGCTCACTGAATATCAAAAACTGTCTTGTGTGGTGGAGCACTGAATTGCAAATACTTAATATTTCAAAGACCTCTACTGCTTCTTAAGTGCCTTCAGACCGTGGACCAATTCTACCCACCCAACCTGCCCATTGGATCTTCTTGGGCAGGAATGAGTACAAAGACAAATCTGACTCCTAGCTGACCTTTCAAATCCCACCACCTGATCTGTCTACTGGTTCTGCCTTGCATTTTGACACTGGTTTGTCCTCCAATCCCGCTTTGCTCTTTGACCTTGACTTCTGGCTTGCTTTTTGACCCTGCCTCTTGATTTCCCTCGGGTCCTGACTACTGGTTGGTCCCATGGCTCCTGGCTCCAGGTGCTTGGCTCTTCCCATATTGCTGTCCAAGCCGTCTGTAGACCAGTCACTATTTCTTCAGCTAACTTAACTCACAGAGTTACTAAACTGTAAGCTGCCTAGAGCTCCTTGGAAGAATGGTGGGGTAGGAATGTGATGTAAAAACAAATGAACACATTCATTAGCATTGCATAAATCTCTTTCAACCAGGTACCTAGAGAGGAAAGCCACTGCATACATCTGCTTCCTAAATCCTGTACCTGGAACATCAGTAAAGACATTCCATCATTCACAGATAGTCCAAACATGAAGTACAAATGGGGCAAACATTAACAAGCCAAGTTTTAGGTCAGGGTGATGTGCAATGAATGCTAGTGAGGATAATTCTAGCTGTAAGTTTTATTTAAGTATACAGTGATGATTGCATAAACTTGGATTATAGACAAAATGTCCAATTTGTTATGCCTGTTTTATGTCTGTTTATTTGCAGTGAAATTATAGTGTCTTGGAGCATGATGCATGCAGCAAACGAGGCCTGTGCTGTTTGCTGGTCTTAAATCTGCTAAGAATCACTGTTTTATAAAGTAGTTTTCCCGTATAAAAAGATTTCTGGTTCTCATGTAACTCGCAAAATGTTTAGGGTTAGGATCTAGAGCAGAAACCTAGGAACGTGATCACTTAGAGCATATCAGAATGCACGCAATTTCTCTGACAAGACCAAACCGTGAGATTCCTACAGACATTTCTCATGTGGGCAATCCTAATTCGTTGAGAACTTCACTTTAAACAAAATACAGTAGCAGCTCTGCAGAGGTTTATACACTCACCTGCTCTCTGAAGAAAAAAAAAATCACTAACTTTATTGGAATCATTTTAGCTTCCCTCAAAACTCTTCCAGATGTTTCCTCCTGAGCAGGACCCTTCAAGTTTGCCTTGGATTCCACTTTAGGCAAAATTCAGTGGCAACCTTAACTTGGGCCCAACTGTTACTGGTGTAGCACACAGTCTTTCTTCAGCTTTTGAGGTCTGGAAAGTGCTGTGATATTAGTAATGCTAGTGGCTGACGGAATTTTCTTTTCTTTTAAACTGTATTTGTACAAGCTAATCTGTTCTTGATGACTGCACTCACATAAAGTTAATGGGAGTTCAGTCTGCTCAGCCCTATGGGATGGCTGCCTTCCTCAAATGGGAGACATGACTTGGCTATTATTTTCTTGCTGCATTTTCTATATTCTCATATTTCCCATAGCATTCTAATCTTCTCCAGATGAGTGGAATTGCATCCCTTTTTTGCTTGACAGCCAAAGACAAACACCAAGCTGTCCAGAAGATAGAGTGCCATTTTATTCCTCCGTCGAAATTCCTGATGAGATGGGCAAAACATCAGGAAACACTCAGGAGGGGACCCCCACAACCTTCCAATTATTCTTGTTGGCATCTTTAAATAGATAAGGTATTTAAAGAAACTTTTTCTTGTTTCAGATTTTTATATATATACTGTGTGTGTGTGTGTGTGTGTGTGTAATTATACACATAAAAATGCATTGGCTTGGAGGTGGTTGTGTTTTGGAAGGGGGGATGCTAGTCAACTGCGTTATACAATATTCCAATACTGTACAAATCTCTTTCCCTAAAATGCTGCCCTATAAGTACTTCAGAGAATGTTTTGTCCCACTTTTCACTCGCTGATAATCAAAGTGCTTACAAATCGAAGTAAACAGCACTGTGTCACAATATCAACATAACTGAACAACCGAAAGCAATAAAATAGCCTTTGAAGAAGAAAACTACATCTGGAGCACCAAATAGATAATCACGTACTCAGCATATCGGAACTGGGGGTGGAGGAGCAATTTGATGCCATTTGCATTTCCGGGCGAACCTACCCGATTTGCCCTTTCTGAAACAATATGTGAACCGAAACACAGACCTCCTTTGAAATTTGCTCATCTCCAAATTTCATAATGTATTTCTCCAGCCAAGTAATGCGCATGAAAATGCATATACTTGGGTAAAGTGTGCATAAGAATGCATATGTATTAGTGAAAATAATATACATGTAAGGCATCTTGAGCTCCTTGCAGGAAAGGGTGTGTGTGTGTGTGTGTGTGTGTGTGTAGCAAATAAACAAACAAACAAACAAACAAACAAATAAAATGGCTTATGCTACAGAAAAGTTGCTAGTTTTTAAGATACCGACAAAACTCTCTTTTTTGTTTTTGCTACAACAGACTAACTTAGCTGTCCCTCTGGAATTTGTATTAGAATTGCTATAAAAAGTAGACTGCTTTTCTGGTTTTTATTTTTTAAAAATATTCTAAGGTGCATTCTTCTTCTTATTATTATTATTATTTCAAACAATGTGAATATACCACGTAGCCACATAGTTTCCAAGTGGTGCACGGTGAAATTGCAAAAGAGGTGCAAAGGGTAAAAACAGTTACAATTAATCAATTCAAATTAATATAAGATTAGTTTTTTTTTTTTATTTAGCTACACAAAATCCACAAAATTGTGGGCATACTTTGTTCTGGCAATTTACCCAACTTTATAATGGAACCATCTCTCCAGTCCCTTTTACACTTTTCTGGATGTTGTTCTGTCCCTGTTTCCTTAAAAAAAAAAAAAAAAAAAAAAAGCTTTTGAAAGATGAGGTAGATCCCCCGAGGAACAGATGAAACTGGCTAGAACTGTGGTGACCTGGTAGCTTCATCAGTTGCCTTGGGAACAACTTGTGACCCTAACAATGCTATTCAAGTGGGAAGCCAGAGACCAGCAGGTTGAAAGGAGAAATATTTCGCTGCTTCGCTGATTGATGAGAAGCTGTGACTCTTTTCAAACTCTCCAGAAGCCTGCACTGGACCCTCCCAGTGTTTTTGATGGGATGCAGATGGCTTCCTTAGGGATCAATATAGCTGTAGTTGTCAGTCCCCAAGGGCATATTCCATACCCATCCAACACTTTCAGGGCGATCTCTACCACATTAGACACAACCGGGAATTGAAAGAGTAAAAACTTAAGGTGGAAGGAGAGCAGCTGGATGGCTGATTGCAGTGGGGAAACTGCTGGTGGAGAAAGGTTTGAACACGCCTTCTCTTCCCAAGTCTATGGATCCCTCCCCAAAGTTGCCCTCGTCTGCAGAAATGGGCCAAATGGGACTCTTTATACTGTACATGTTTGAGTATAACATGTATTCTTCCCTTGAAAACAGGGAGGCAAAGGAAAATCTGGCTATTGGCTGGGAAGGCACAGCCATCTCTTTAACTTCTTCCAAAAACTATTTACATTCTGCTATTGCCTTCCCTGCTGCCCAAGATGTTTGGAGCAGTACTGTTGACTCCAGAAGTATGAAGGAATGTGTTTTGCCCAGATCAGTTAACAGGGAGCATACTTTAAAGTTAGCACGGTTCTTTTGGATAAAGTGAAACTTGGGTTTATAGCAGCTACTGACTGAAGGGGGCCTCTGCTATGGCCATTTCAGGGTGAAACAAGCAAGCCAGCTCTGTGACAGTCAAAAGCCATACAGCTCCAAACATTTGGCCCTTAGTGGCAGGCATTGTCTTAGCCTTTATTCGGCTGCATATCTACAGGGCGTGGGGTATTATTTCAGCTCTGAATAAAGGTTGTGCAATCCTGGTATTTCCACCAATACAGACCCTGACAGTGCTGCTTTAGTGGTGGAAACATGGAGGCCCTGCAACATTTGGTGATGAGGCTGGTTCTCAATGTGGCCCTGCTGTTCATCGTTCCGCCACTAGATCAACACTAGCATTTTCTGTCCACAGGCTCTGTTTTAAAGTGCCCCAGGAGAACATTATGTGGCATCAAAACTGTACATGACCAGTATTATGCACACACCCAGCTTTCTTCTATTTTGCCAGCCTTTGGGCACCCTCTTCCTTCAGCTTGTTCCCTCCACCTGTTCTTCTCTTGGCCTGGCTTCTTCCATGGCTTCTTCCTCTTTGTCCTGTTGCAATGCCACAGAGAACTCCAAATGGTCAATTTGCTCCGAGCCTCTGCCTTCACCCTCTCTCTTCTAGGCTCCACCCACTTTGTCCTACAGTCCTCAAAGGGCCAACCATCTGGCCTGAAGATGAACACTTCTTTTGTGCTCTTCGACCTCCTCCCTAGTGCGAACCCTGTGCTGCTGAACAGGCAAGGCAAGTTGAGATGCACTTGGTACCTCAGCTGGGACCAAGCAACAGGAGCTCACTCCGTCATGGGGATTCGAACCGCCGACCTTCCAATCGGCAAGCCCAAGAGGCTCAGTGGTTTAGATCACAGCGCCACCCGCATCCCTTAGAATAGAACAGTAGTTCACCCAGTTGCTATCAAGAGTTCACTGAATGGTGAGTAAATGCCAGTCTTTGTTTATCTTATAGGTTGACCGCTTTGTCCCCCAAAGTTTAAGTTTCTGTCACTTTAGGTGAACTAGCAATCTACTACTTTTTGGTAAATCTATACATTCTACATTTTATTTGACTTATTCGTATCTTCACAACCACAGTATGTGAGTTACACTTGTTTCTGCACAGAAACCTCATATTGGGTATTATAACAAAGACATTATGCTGTTGCTGTATACCTGTGGAAATATATGATTCTTTATATGAGCTGTGCAAACTATATGGCACCCATTATTCAACGTGTAAAAACTATTAAAGATGGCTGTTCAAATATGCCTTTGAGAAAGTACAAAATTAAGAAATTCAGTTGGATTAATATAATAGGAAAGCTTTTGTTAAGACCAACAGTATTTTCAAAATGTGAACTGTTTGACTAAGGAAATTGTTACATTATCCAAAGCTGTAGTGCTTATGTCTCTAATTTCTACAGCTGTTGCCCCCTTTAAAAGAAAGCCAGAGGAGAATAATAAGTCATTGTTTTAAGGCTGGAAAGCCATTCCTGCCTCATTTCCAAGGGTCTGTCCAGATGGTAGTTTTCTATTACTTTGGTTTGATGCTAGACCATACAACCAATGACATGGAAAATGTTTCAAATTCCTCCAGAATTTCCTAACATGGTAGCTAGTTGGCCAGAATGTTACTGCCCAGTCAGGCTTTCATCCTCTTTTAACAGTTGCCATTGATGCAAACCAGTGTTTTGGATTTTCATTATTCATTGCCTATCTGGGCTGTAACTGAGCATTTGTGTGCACTAGGTAGTTCTACTCCTTTCATTTCTTGTATTACCATGCACACATAATAAATGCAAACACATGCAGATTGGCAGCCTGCCTTTTACAAGAGAAGAACAGAGGTGGCTAGATCCTACCCCGCTGTCTTGCAATCTTATGTTCACAGAGGCAAGAACATTGGAACCTCCTCTAGTTGCTGTGCAGACTCTGTACAGTTCCCATGCCAGGGTTGCCACATTTCAAAAAGTGAAAATCCAGACACAAAAGTTGTTGAACATGGGTTGCCATATGCCTGGGTTTTACCGGACCTTTTTACTGATTTTTGAAAATTTCGCCCGGACGCTATTTCCAACAGACGAATCCCGGATTTGTCTGGGAAATCCCAGACATATGGCAGCCCTGTCATGCATACTTCCCACAATTTTGTAGGCACCACATCGGACAGTTTTATAAGGACTGGAGTGGATGCCTTCCGCAAGAAAAGGACAGCCGGAGTAGAAATTGGCAACTGTACCATCAATGGACATGCATGAAGGAAGCCGGTCTATGAAGATTTGCCTCAGCTGATGGGAAATACCTGCCATGTGGGATTCAGGAGTTGTATTCTGGATTCCCAGGCTTTGAGGTGGGATAGGAGCTGCCTAGATGATTCTTAAATATGAGGGTTGTGCATGCATGTGCTGAATAAGAAGGTGAATAAGATGTGTTATATGTGGGGGTTTGTTCCCCCTCCTGAGTCAAACTCAGGGACCCAACTCAGGGACCCAACAAAGCTTCTGTTTCTGTAACACATACCTCTATATTTTCCTATATTTCTATGTTTCTCTATGTCCATGAGCTTTGGAAGAAGTGAGGGTGTCTAAAATGTCTACAGAGCACAGGGGGAACTGTACCCATTTTTAGAATTCCCAGTTATGATGAATGGAGCAGACAGAGCTTCGTTTTATACAGAGTGGTTTGGAACCTGAATTACAAATTGATGTGGGGAGAGTACCGAGCGACTGAGAAGCAGATCAGAATTTTTAAAAATGCACATACATACAGAAAGTGAAGCTTGTGGCCCCTCCTCACACCCGTAGTGTTTATTTCTATTTAAAATTGCCCAGTCTGTCTTGACACAGCTGAATATTAATGCTCTGCTTTTTTTTCCTGGAAAAGACTTCAGACAGATATGATTGGGAAATATTTGATATGAGGGGAGTCTGGACGCACTGTGAATGGTCACTGTTCTCGTAGGTCAAAGGCAAGTCTTGGAGCCCTTACACACCCCTATTAAACATTGCAATGTTTACTGGAGCCCTTTGAAATCCCATATCTTGTACTGCACAAAGACAATAGCGCTCCTTCGGAAACGGTGCGGCGTATCCCAATATTCTTTCAATTTATGGATCCCTGTTTAAAGTCGTGCAAATTATCCAGAGAGTCGTCCACTAATAGAGCGCAGAACTGAAGCATACTCTTCGGGATGCAGGAAGTCTGCATCTGTTGAGGGTGGGTTAGCAAGCTAATTGGGTAGAAATATTCCCTAGTGTAACAATTCGAGAGCAATTTAAAGTTTAGGGAGAATGGTGTGTGCCTGTTCGCATGCACGGTGACAAAAAAATGAATATGTGCCGTACACAGTTTGGAGCCTAATAAGTCCAACTCCCAATGAATTGGTTTTTGACAGTTATGAATGGTGGACCAGCTGCATTAAAGCAATGAGGGAACTAACAGCAGGGCTGAAACTGAGTTTGAATAAATCAGCCACCAAACACATAACTGCATTGTAACAGTAGGCCAGAACCTATATAGGCATGTGATTGCTTGTTGCCAAGAGACTCTGAATCTTGGGCATTTTTAAGGGGGGGGGGGAGAAGAGAGTGTTGTGATGTATACTGGGCTCTTTCTTAAAAAAGAAAAAGAAAGGAAATCAAAAGCATTGCAATGCATAAGCACTTCTTGCCTACAAGTGTCAGCAGTGCTGGTGTAAAACAGCCCAAATGTGGGTGTTGTTGAGGCACAGTTCCTTGCATGAGCATCGTAACTTGTCCAATGTGCATGCTGCGAAACACTAACTGCATTAACCCTTCAGCAATGAGCAGGAAAGTCAGAGTGGAATCCATATATACAAGCAAAGTTTGCCCATTCTGTTATTTGAAAGAGTTCCAAATGTGCAACAGCTATGGAAATAATGGGGGGGGGGGAGCAAAGGGGACAATTTCATAATGGCCCCAATAGTCTTATGGCTGTGGGAAGGTGACATTAGGCCATCATCTGAGAGGCTGGGAGCACTGCAAGAGAATCTGTTGGCTTGACCCTATGAGCAGTGGAACTGATGAACAAAGCAAGTCACTGGTACTTCTACATTTTTTTTTAGATGTGTAATTTCAACACGTCAGGGAAAACTATGGATGAGAACCTACCGAGTCAGACCATTGGTCCATCTCACGCTGCATCGTCTACACTTGGCAGCAACGCTCTGGAATTTTCTGTACCCTATCTGAAGATCGGTTGGCAACATTTTGCATTCAAAGCATGTGCTCTACTGCTGAGCTGTGGCCCATCCAGAGAAGAAGACAGCTAACAGTCATTCTCAGATGAGGACAGTCTGAGGAATATGCCCAGAGCAGCTCCTAGAAAATGAAAACAGCTTGCCAGCCCTGAAAACTGAAATGGAAAAACCAGAAGTTTTGGCAATCAAGTGGCAGCAATGTGCCAGATGGGGCTGTAAGTGAGAGTGTTGAACCAGAAAATGTTCAGCGAGGACAGCATGGAGTGGCTAGTTGCTGAGAACAATACTGGTTAAGTTTCAACAGTTATTGAGGAATAGAGGGGGGGGGAGAGAAGTGATTCTGGGACCCATAAATCTTCTCAGGACTTCCGGGCTTGGAAATGACTACACATGTATTTGGAAAGAATTCTGTAAGCTGAACTTAATGTGTAATGCCCACCAGAATTTGCTCTTTATTCAAGACCGAAGTCACAGCTTTCCATGAGAATTATAGGCCCCTTCACACACCTACATCTAACATGAATTAATGCGCAGACTTAATAAGATTTTTTTTTAATCTCTTTTCATCCCAGGACTCCTCTATAGGTGAATGTAGATGATCTTTTATCAAGCATTTTAGAAGTTTAACTTACCACGGTATGCTTCTAGACTCTTGGGAAACTGATTGTATGGAACATTCCACTACAATATACAGTGATATTTTCCACCACCCCTTCACACTTTATTTGAAAACTGAGGAAGCAGAGAAGCATCCAATTCTGAAAAGGTAGTCTTGCGGTTGCCTGGTTTTTCAAGTGGTCACAAGCACATCAGATCATCAAAGGATGATCTGATTTCCCCCTTTTGTCTTGCAGGTTGGTTCCATGTTAAACTATCAACAATATTGGATGTGTTATAAGGGATTGTAAAGATGGTTTTAGGTAGCAATCCAACATAATAGGGATGAGGAACCTGTGGTGTTGGATGCCCATCACCCCTGACTATTGACCATGCTGACTGATGGGAATTGAAATCCAAGAACAATAGTAATTTCTGCAAGTGAGAGGGAGGAGTTGGGAGGATGTGTTAAGAATACAGGGCAGGATTCACCTAATGAGTCCTATCAGCGAAAGGCAGCGCTATGGGGCTTCTTCACCCTCTCTTCCCTCTGCGCCCCCCGCAAATTGGCTCAGGGTATGCGTGCGAGAGGAGGGATCATTCTGTCTGAAATGCCTGTGCTGGCAGGACAATTGGCACAGCAGAGCATTGAATTCCTTCCTCAGTGTAGTAAAATAATGTTATGATGCTTCTGGCCCTATAGATCAGATGGCATGCTAGAGAATGTTCAGGGAACTTTTAAAATCTGAGGATTCAATTAAGGTTTAAATCCATATCACATTTGAATAATGTCTTAAGTAGATTTTGCGAATTACCTTGTTTTTTGTAAACCGAGTGAATACAAATGTTCGCTTCCCTGTCATACATATGACTTTTAGGCTGCAATCCTCATTTAGCTGGGAGTAAGCAATATTGAGCTCAATGGGACTTACATACTTCTGAGTTCACACACACACACACAAAGCCTGTGCTGTAAATAAAAGATATTCAGTGGACTGAGACGCTTCCTTTGAAGACCATTTTGCTTTGCATATGAGCCCGTTACATCATTAAATAATAATAATAATCAGAAAAGCAGCGGCAGCCTAAGATTGTGCGAGGGAGGCAAAATGAGAGAGCGAAACTGAGTGAGTGAAGGTAAGGGCAGGTGAAGAACAGTGAATATCCGGCAACAGCAGCAAAACAGTTTCAATTTTCTGGATTATTAATTCAAATTCACATGCACATGCCAGTTAAAATTAAAGGCCTTTTTTTACGGCTCTAGTTTAAATTAAAGATTATATTCTGCTCCACAAGTCTGAATTAAATAGCTTATTTTGCACACCAAGCTCTCATTTTAAAGCTAATAAAGAAAAAACATAGCATGTACGTGCAGGCTTGAGACAGGAAGGCTCTAAATTACTACACCTGTTTCACTTGGGAGCTACTTTATTAGTGTTACAAAATTTGGCTTTGGGTTTGGCATTCTGCAATGCATTTAGAACAAGCCTTTCTTTGTTTTGACAGAATGACTGCGGTAAATGAATGACGTTTGAGCTAGGTGTGAAATGTGAAGGTACAAAATTAACTGGTAAGATAATTACTGTTCTAATTCTGCATAAACAAGCATTTTGAAAATCATTAATAGTTCAGGGAAATAATGTTAGTGATTAAATAAGGCGGTTTGCATCGCTGAGCACAACTAAGCTTCTTTAATTACATTTGAAAGCAAGGGAAAGCAGCTAATTAAAATTAGCACAGGGTTCCTGAATGACCAACACTGTATTGTTGCCCTAACCTGTTTAATTGTGTTTATTAATACGTCTTCATTTTCTCTTCTTCTATGCATTTTTTAAATAAAAAAATAACAAGAAAGGGAAACCGCCACAAAGGAACATGAATTGTATGTTGTGGTTAAAATCAGGAATAGCTGCTATAACCAGAGAATTATTTATAAGGCAAGCTATCGTTACTTTGAAGTCATAAGTTTTTTAATGTTCCAAGTGTTCTCTGGCTGGATCACTGATGGGACTATGTCTATCATGCCTAGAGAAAAAGGGTATTGCCAGGATCCGAAGAGCTGCTCTAGGCATCCGAGGGCTTGGGTATATATACCCCGTAAAATTTGCAGGTGGGGACGCCTTGAATAGTAGAAATCATGGTCATTTCCAGAAGCAATGTGCTGGGTGGGGCAGACCCACTACCCTAGCCTCCTGACAAGTGGGTTGCTGTTGCTTAAAGAAAGGCCATAGGGCAAAGCAATGCGAGTGTTGTTGTGGTGCAAAGAGGCACCAGATTGGTGCTGCCAGTGCGTTTTCACTGCACTGACTTCCCGGTTACCTCCCCATCTTCTGTCTCGTAAACAGCAGTGACTCACCTCATGGGAAGTTGGTGTCGGAGCAGAGGTAGGGGTGTGCGGTGGGGGTGGGCCATCCTAGGTGTCACCACTGAGGGGTGTGTGTGACAAAATGGTGGGTGGCACTCACCATGGGGCCTGCAGCGCGCCTGAGCCACGCATCTCTCTTGGGAGTGATGCGATGGTTGGGCACCCGCAGGCTCCGCACTGCCCCAAACGGTCTGCCCGCCGCCTCTTCCTCAACTGTAGGGCGACTGAGTGGGAGGAGGCAGGCAGACTCCTTGGAGGCCCTGTGGAGCATCCTGCCCTGGCTTGCCCCACCCACACGGGTGGCTGCCCCCACCCCCAGGCTCAGGGCATGTGTGCCGCCCTAGGCACCCGATTGGCTTCCTCCTGGGTGTAGCAGTTCTTCCCCACCCAATAAGCTACTTTCACAAATTGAAATTCCCCTTAGTTTCAAAAGCAGTTTGCCATGTGGCAGGGGAAGATTGCTTCTGGATGGAGGTGCCATCTTCTCACTATGATTGAGGGGGCCCGGTGTGATGTCCTAACATCATGCAGAGCCAGGGGGCAGAGACGAATGTGCTCTGTACATTGAGGGGCTCTGCCCTCCTCCCAAAAAAAGAAATTGAGGGAGCCAAAAGTGCCTTGGCCCCTAGGAGTTGGTGCTTATGCTTCTGGAGCAACACAGTTGTTGTTGTTGTTGTTGTTGTTGTTGTTGTTGTTGTTGTTCAGTCGTTCAGTCGTGTCCGACTCTTCGTGATCCCATGGACCAGCATGCCAGGCTCCCCTATCCTCTACTGCCTCCCGCAGTTTGGCCAAACTCATGCCAGTAGCTTCGAGAACACTGTCCAACCATCTCATCCTCTGACGTCCCCTTCTCCTTGTGCCCTCCATCTTTCCCAACATCAGGGTCTTTTCCAGGGAGTCTTCTCTTCTCATGAGGTGGCCATAGTACTGGAGCCTCAACTTCAGGATCTGTCCTTCCAGTGAGCACTCAGGGTTGATTTCTTTAAGGATGGATAAGTTTGATCTTCTTACAGTCCATGGGACTCTCAAGAGTCTCCTCCAGCACCAGAATTCAAAAGCATCAATTCTTTGGCGATCAGCCTTCTTTATGGTCCAGCTTCCATACATCGCTACTGGGAAAACCATAGCTTTAACTATACGGACCTTTGTCGGCAAGGTGATGTCTCTGCTTTTTAAGATGCTGTCTAGGTTTGTCATTGCTTTCCTTCCAAGAAGTAGGCGTCTTTTAATTTCGTGACTGCTGTCACCATCTGCAGTGATCATGGAGCCCAAGAAAGTAAAATCTCTCACTGCAACACAGACTGGTATTCAATTAAGTCATACTCAAAGTAGACTCACATGAGTTAGCCATGACTTACTTTACTGGGCCGACTCTGAGTATGACTTAGTCAGATATCACCCACACTTCAAAGGCTCCATGAGTGCACTGAAATAGTTCTACAGTTTTTTGGAGTCACACCTATTCTATTCTATTCTATTCTATTCTATTCTAATTAGTTTACGGGCTCAATTCAAAGTGCTGATGTTGACATGTAAATCCTTACACAGCTCAGGAGCTCAATATTTTAAAGAATGCTTCTCTCCATACAAACAGACCTGGACTCTATGCATGCCATCAGAGGCCCTTCTCTATGTCCCCCCTCCCTGAAATGTTTGGAGGGTGGCAACACAAGAACAGGCCTTTTCTGTGGTGGCTCCCCATCTCTGGAATGCTCTCCCCAGAAAGGCTCACCCGGCAGTATCATTACAGACAAAAACATTTCTCTTTGGCCTGTTAAAGGTGGTAGCGGTGGGAAGGACTGTTATTATGATTATTTTTATCACTGTGCTGTCTACCATTATGTTTTGTACTGTGTTTTTATTATTGCGCTCTGTAAAATGTGTTCTGAATGTTGTACACTGTCCTGGGATCTTTTGATAAAGGGCAGCATATAAACTGAATAAGCTATACTAATAAATAAATAATAATAATATTATTTGTTAATTGTAGAATTCAATAATGGAAGTGGCGTGGTGTGTGTGTGTGTGGAGGTGTTTACCTGACCTCCCCAAAGTTGAATCATTGCTGGTTACCAGAAGGTAGTGGTGAGGTCGGTCTGGGACATACACAAGCAGGAGACTATTGAGCTTGGCTGATGCATCTACATGCCAACCTTGCCGCCATCTTACGCTTCCCAGTCAATAGTAATAGTTCTGTTGCGAGGTCAGGTAACCGCCTGCGCCCAACCACATTGTACATTACTGGTAGTATCTTAAGAAAAATATACAGCCCAATTCCTACGGAGTACAATGGGGTTTATTATTAAGGAGCAGTGCATAGCGCTGCAGTGTGAGGTTATAATCCAGCAGAGCACTAAATGTGTTTTAACTTAATAGCATACCCAATTCTGTGTTAGTGTATGGATATGGTGAACATCACATCAGTTACATATATGAAAATGTTCTTTAATGAAAAAGTGGATATGCTTTTAGTCAAACAATCTATTTTTCCCCATCAGAAGCTTTGCTTTAAAAGAATAATAATAATAATAATAATAATAATAATAATAATAATAATAATACAATATCTACAGTATAATTTTATTTGACTGTCTAGTTTAATTTCCATTTCTGCTGATCAATTGGCATTAGTTCCAATCCCTGGGGTGGGTCATTTTTAAGATTTGTAACAGAGAAATCATTTTCTATAATATACAGTACAATGTACAATACAATGAATAGGACAAAAATAGAGTCAATGCTAATTTTTATTTTATTTTTAGGTATAATCAAGTCAACTTAAAGCAGATGCAACAATTTATACAGTATTTATACAGTACTGTATCTCTGATGTGAGCCTCAGTCGAATAATAATTTACATACATATACATTTTAAACAGTAAAAACTGGTGAAAAAAACACAAAGTTCTATACTGAAAGTTAGCAGGTCCTAAGAAAGCAGGTTAAATCATGGAAATTATGCTCATGGAACTGATAAGCAATTATCACGAGAAGTTAATTTTAACTCCATGAATAGTGCAGAATATTCAGCAGACATTACATACGTTAATTTATAGATGCACACTTTTATCAACACAGAGAGGAAAATTCTGTTCTCAGTGATCCAACTGTATATTTGGGAAAGCACCCATCGGATTAATCTGAAGTGCTGTTTTCCCAATTAATGTCAACATACCCCTTTAGGAAAAAATACTTTCTGGAAGTAAACTGGAATTAAAAACAACAACAACAACGACAACACAAGTCGTTCACTGTTCTGCAAGCAAATTTTCATTTCGCAAAGACTGGCAGCAGATTCAAACATAAACAGCACGAACAAATACAGGAAGTATGTGCAGATTTCAGTTCCTGTAAGCACGCACATCATAACTTGGAAGCACCTGTAGGGAGAAGAGTTTGCTCTCAGTGCAACTAAAAGATTGGCATGTCCACACAAACACGGGAAGCGTGATTCACTACAATTCTTGCATTCTTTGCTTTTATTTATTTGTAAAATGTATTTAAAAGCTTTTACAAACAGCTCAAAAATTTTAAATCTATAAGCGGTGCGCAACATAAAAATAAGAAACAACATTGTTAAAACAAAAATGCTACATAAAACCAGTGAAGCGGTAGTATGAAATGATTCATGCCCGCAAGCATGGATTTGCTAACTGCATTTTATTAATATTGAATATTTGCAATGAGTTAGACCCCAACTTCCCTTGCGTTCTGCTCTTACACTACATCTTATGCTATGATTCATAGGATGCTTCCACAAAAGGAAGATAGGAAGGGCAGTTTTCACTGATCCTCCTTTCAACTCCCCATGCCCCTGGAAATCTGATCTGGAAGGTTGGGGAACCCTCCAGAAAAGCATGGGCAATTGGGCATTGGTGCTGGGCTGCAGGGAGAATCAGTGAAAATCCATCCCCACCTCCTTTCTGCAGTGGGAGCCTTTGATGGATCAGAGCACCTTTTACAAACGGAAGTTCTCCTATTGGTAGAAGGGCGATTCTAGATCCAACCTTATTTATTTGAGTGGTAACGTTGAAGATTAATAGGCTTTCCTACTATATGCAGCAAGTAAGCCACCCTAGTTGTATGTTATTACAGTTCAGCCACTATGTATTTCTATGGTAACGTTTAAGATTAATGGATTTTCACACTGCATGCAATAATGGTCATTGTAAGACACTGATTATATTGCTTTTTATGTGCTGCATACTCCCTGTGGAAGCAGAGTCTTAAGGAACTCCAGTATGGTATTTTGACCCTACTCAATTAGCCGGGGAAAGTGGAATAGAATATCTGAAACTGGTGGGATGTGATAGGGGAGAAATTCCGTTAGGATCCCATTTCACACTTCCCAAAACAATACGGAAATCAAAACAAATCTCCAAATTTGGTGATGCAAAAAGAGAGGTATACAAAACGGCACATGTTGGGGGGAAACGAAAGTGCTCATAAAATGTTATATATTAGTGGAAATAATATACAAAATGCATTGTCTTAAGGGAAATTGCTTGCAAAAAGTGAGGCCCACTGATGCAGAATCTGAACGTAGTCAGACTGCAGCTAGGATTTTGCTAGCACAAAGGTGGAAACAAGAAGAAATACCGACAAAAGAAGATTGGACAGTGAAATTAATGGAAATTGCAGAAATGGACAAAATGACGGGAAGAATCCGGGAACAGCGGGACCAGAAATTCATCAAAGACTGGTTAAAGTTTACAAACTATTTGACAAATAATTTGCAGATGAATGTGCTAGTAGGACTTCTAGAAGCTTTGTAGTTAATGTGTAGAAATATTATTGTAATTATGGTAGATAGAGTGAGTAAGAGATTTACGATAATGTAAGCAATGGTAGATTAAAGAAGTATAATATTAAGATATAATTCTGAATGCCACGTAGAAGGTCTGAGGGAAGTCACGGCTATGATAGCCAACACTGAAAAATGAATGTGAAAGTATATTTTATTTTTTGTAGTAATTTAGTATAAAACAATAAAAAATTATATTAAAATAAAAAACAGAATCTGAACGTAAGATGGGTGAGCGCGGAAAACTGAGGGAAATCAAAACTAACAGCTTTGTACTTGGTTACAGTTAAAAGTTGGGAAAGGTAGGCTTTGCAGCATCTGCCTTCTGCTTGCTATCTTTGTCAGGCTCAAATTTCCAGGGTTCTTAACTGCACAAGGAGAATCCACAAGCAGAAAAGGTTCCCCAGTGCAGAATTTGCAGCCAGATATGGGGAAGGTGGGAGGAGCCACCTGAATATTCTGAAAATGAGGGCAGTTCTCAAGGGACAGTGGTGTAGCCCTTTCTACACTTGGGGGTTGGGATACCTGAAAAGGGGTTGTGCAATCATGCATTCTGACATCTTGTTTGCAGAGGCTGATGGGAGTTGTAGACCAAAACATCCGGCATGCACAAGGTTGGGAAAAGCTGCCTTATAATATTAATACCAGAACTTCTATGGCAGGTTTTTTTTTTAACTGTCTTCCTAACTTTAAAGAAAAGAAACTCATAGATTAAACAAATGATCTAATTAAGTCTTACAGGGATTTTTTTTTAGTAGCACCTCATTGCCATAACTACCATTTTACATCATCAAAGGGATACATGACAAGTTCTTAGTAATCAGAGAGATAATTAATGGTGGCATTTCTTTGTATCTAGCAATAGGAATAAATAAAAGTTTGATTATTTTTTTAATTGCCTTTGGCCCTTTGTTGGGTCATGGTCATAGAAAAGTGTGACTGAAACCTTTAATTAACCTTTCTCTAATTCAGCGTTTCAAATTTAGCATCATTAAAAGTATAAGAGCTGGCAAAACGGATTATACGTTGAACTGGAGAAGTACCCTAAATATGCGAGGATTAATGTTTGAGTAAATGATGCTGTTACCACATTTCATTCCATCTTGGTTTGATTATAGCAAAGCTTAACTTGTGATCAAGTTGGTCTGGTACAGATTCTACCTCAGAAGTGACTTTATCAGGTGGATAATCTCTGCCACGATCTCTTCATCTGACACTAGTGGTTTGTAACATATGGCTAATAATGACAGCACCATTGACAGGAGAGAAGTAATAATAATAATAATAATAATAATAATAATAATAATATAATCTATTGTTTATACCCCGCCCATCTGGCTGGGTTTCCCCAGCCACTCTGTGTGGCTTCCAACAAAAGATTAAAAATACATTAAAACCTCAGTCATTAAAAACTTCCCTAAACAGGGCTGCCTTCAGATGTCTTCTAAACGTTGTTTATTTCTTTGACATCTGATGGGAGGGTGTTCCACAGGGCGGGCTCCACTACCAAGAAGGCCCTCTGCCTGGTTCCCTGTAACTTCGCTTCTCTCAGTAAGGGAACTGCCAGAAGGCCCTCGGAGGTGGACCTCAGTGTCTGTGCTGAGCGATAGGGGTGGAGCCGCTCCTTCAGGTATACAGGGCCAAGGCCGTTTAGGGTTTCAAAGGTCAGCACCAACACTTTGAATTGTGCTCAGAAACGTACTGGGAGCCAATGAAGGTCTTTCAAGACCACTCCCAGTCACCAGTCTAGCTGCTGCATTCTGGATTAGTTGCAGTTTCCGGGTCACCTTCAAAGGTAGCCCCACATAGAGTGTGTTGCAGTAGTCCAAGCGGGAGATAACCAGAGCATGCACCACCCTCGCGAGACAGTCTGCAGGCAGATAGGGTCTCAGCCTGTGTACCAAATGGAGCTGGTAGACAGCTGCCCTGGACACAGAATTAACCTGCGCCTCCATGGACAGCTGTGAGTCCAAAATGACCCCCAGGCTGTGCACCTGGTCCTTCAGGGGCATAGTTGCGCCATTTAGGACCAGGGAGTCCCCCACACCCACCCACCCCTGCCCCCCCAAACAGTACTTCTGTCTTGTCAGGATTCGACCTCAATCCGCTAGTAGGGGGGATGGGGTGGGTTTTTTATTTTAAAAAACTATGTTCTTCAACCATTCCCAAATTTGGTCTCCTTGCCCCCAAAACCTGCAATCCTAACCTGGCTACAATGGGTCTTCGTGGATTGGCAGAGCTGCCATTTCCTCTACAGCCCATTCACTCACAGAGGAAGTTGGGGGCAGGCTGGGCTTCATGCCTCCTAGAAATTGCTCAGGATCTACTGGATCCCAGGCCAGCTCAGGAAAACCTGGATCCTGGGCCAGCTCAGCCTCAGAATGAACACACACACACACACACACACACACACACACACCTGTCCTGCTCACAAAGCATCACACATGTACACTATGGAATTCATACATATGCATATATGACAACAACACGAAATGTTCCCTAGGTTCGACACAAGTCTCTTTGGCAATTGTAGGTCTCGTCCTCAAGTGATGCATTTCAAACATATTACCCTTGTGGCGAGGAGAATTTGGCCACATGCCAGCCCCCAATCAGGTATCTAGGAAAAGCAAGAAATAAACGTTATCCTCACCACGCAGGGGAGAAAGTACAGATAACCAGCTCCAAAAGGGATTGTATTTCAACACCACTGTAGTAACTAACCACTTGGCAAATGGTCAGCTGTACTCAGCGATGGAGAAATAAAATGTATACCTTATGGAAGCAAGGAAACATGATGGATTCAAAGGTCACACAGGATATATTTCCATCATACGCTGTGGTAAAAACTGAGGTACGTCGGACATACCCCATAATTGCCATCTAGTCACATTTTCTCTATGTCGTTTGTCACATTGTGACAGTAAAAGAGAAACTAGTGGGAAAGGAGTTATTTTTAATGCATGTCTCATTACCAAGTGGTGTTTTTTTTTTTTTTTAAAAGAAAGGCTTCTCCCATATATTTTTTTTTCCTTTTTAAAGAAACGCTGAAACAATTTCTAAATAAAAAAAAAGACAAAACCAAAATAGAAACTTACTTAATTTCCTCCGAAAGTGCTGTGACTTCTGATCAGGGTTTTATTTTATTTTAAAGAATGACTATCCTGAAATGCATCCCATGAGGGAAACATAGGAAGTTGTGTGAGTGATGTGATTAACTGTGGCACTTCACTGCATTATGGCAGTAGCAATGAACAGGAAGGTGTCGAGGAGTTTAATTGTTAAAGCTGCCATCTCTCTTGCCCCTTTGCTCCGCCATGACTCTTGTAATCATGCTGGGAAACTTCCATTAACCTTCCACTATCTGAGTCAGTCTTTTTGAGTTAATACCATCAAAACAAAATACATTGGCCGGCTGGTATAACGCCGTGTTGACCGTGCATGTTGTTTTTAGGGTTTTATTTATTATTTATTTTCATTTTGTGTGCAAAAGATGCTGTTTTAAAGAGGTCTAAGTCCCTGCCAAAAGCCAAGCCACCCCCTCCTTGAAAATTACATTTAATGCCAAACAATGCATGCCTTGCCTCCTCTCATATTGGGGTGGTTCTCACGGATTGTGCTGAAAATGTATCTTTGAATTTATTTTTAATTTTTAAAAGATTTATCTGTCACCCCAGATCACCATATCATCAGGGCAGTTCGCAATTTAACAAAACACTGTCAGCAAACAATTAAATCAGTAAATACAAAAGTTACACCGGCAGAACACTTGCAGAAAGTCACATGGAGATGCATAAAACCACAGATTCTTCAAGAATTTTCCAGGGACAGTCCCAGATTTACAAAAGCCATCCTGGTTTCTGATTCGATCCTGGAATGTCCTGCTTTTCATTAGGACGTTCCTATTTTTAACAGAGAAATGTTGGAGGGTGTGGAGTTATCTGACCCCCGAGCCATCTGAAGGCAACCCTGTATAGAAAGGTTTTTTTTAACGTTTAATGTTTTATTATGTTTCTATATATGTTGGAAGCCACTGAGAGTGGCTGGGGAAACCTTGTCAGATGGCTGGGGTATATTATTATTATTATTATTATTATTATTATTATTATTATTATTATTTAGGATGTCCCTATTTTCATCAGAGAAATGTTGGAGGGTATGAAATCAACCTTTAAAAAGCACTAAAATGTGACAAGGGAGAAAACAACCGCCTCACCTGACGTCATGAGACATCAGGTGCTGGACTGGTGAAGCCACAGCAGCAAATTGCAAATGATGAATCAGAATGAATGAATCAGGATGAATCAGCGATGGATTGGGCATCTTTTTCTGCTGCCCTGCCCAGTGACAGAAAAAAAAGTAATAGTGTGCACACTTGTCCCAGTGCATTCCCAGTTCTTCCTTTCCAGCCACATCAACTGAATTTGAAACATCTGTTGTCATATGAGGTTAGGGGATTGACATGTGGTCAGTCCCATAAACCTGTCTCAGGAAAAGTGGTCCAGTTCTGAGTCACGTTCCAGTTCACCACTCCTGTCCTGGGAGAATATCTTCACCAGGCACTGAAGATATCTCTAGGGCAGCCTTTCTCAACCTTGGGTCCCCAGATGTTGCTGGACTACAACTCCCATCATCCCCCCGACCACTGGTCCTGCTACCTAGGGATCATGGGAGTTGTAGGCCAAAAACATATGGGGACCCAAGGTTAAGAAAGGCTGCTCTAGGGTAAGCACCAGGTAAGCTTCTCTGTGAAGTCCCTGAAGCTACCACCTTGCCAAAGCTAAGCATGTCTGGAGCTGGTCAGTGTTTGGATGGGTGACTGCCTAGGAATCACGTTTGTGCTGCTTTGGGCTCTATAAAAGGATAACATTCAGATATAAGTGTAATAATATTTTTGAAGCACACAGACAGGTTTAATGCTGTCCATAGACCCAAAATATACAGTACAACAATAGTATATATCAGGGGTAGGCAACCTAAGGCCCGCCTTCTCAATCTGGCCCACGGACTGTCCGGGAATCAGTGTGTTTTTACATGAGTAGAATATGTCCTTTTATTTAAAATGCATCTCTGGGTTATTTGTGGGGCATAGGAATTCGTTCACCCCCCCCCCAAAAAAAAATATAGTCCGGCCCACCACATGGTCTGAGGAATGGTGGATGAGCCCATGGCTGAAAAAGGTTGTTGACCCCTGGTATATATCAACAGTTATTAGGGAAATACTACCAGAAAAGCCCACACCTCACCTTATTTGGTCAGAGAACCTGAAGAAGGGCCTCCTACAAATATCTTAAGAAACAGACAGCTCTATATTACAGGTGTGCATTGCCTGTGTGTGTCCAAAATTACAAGGCAAATTAGGGTGATTGGTGGATGGCTTCTGCACTTCCAAGTCTCAAATTGCACCTTTGAATTTGGAAAGACCTGCTGGTTCATAAACAGATAGGCTGCTTCCGAAAGCTACAGATTCAAGCTGAATCTTGTGACTGGGCATGCCTTAATATTTGCTGTCTCTTTGAATGTAGAAGCACCACTTGGAATGAGGGAATCAACAGTGGTGTCCAACCTCCTCCCTTCTCTTTGCAAGTGTTATACTAAGAGGAGGATAAGGGTACTTGAGGAATTTTATCTCTGTGAATTTTGATATGATGCACCTTCTGAGGAGTGGCGCTTAGAGATCCACCAACGGTTTCGCGTCCCAAATGTTCCAATTCTGTTTTCGGAACAGATGTTTAAAAATGCATAAATATGTTTAGAAATGAATATTTTAAAAGAAACCATATTTTAAGATACTTTTTTGTGCAAATCTTTATATGCTTAAATGAGATAGAGAATGAGATAGAACAAAAATGAGATAGAACAGAATTATGCGTGAACAAATAAGACTCAGAAATGGACTGATTTGTCCATCCCTTGAGAGGGAAGAGCGCAGCAGATTGTGCAATAGGTTGTCTCCTTTAAAAGAGATACGCTTGCAGACTAAAATGGCGAGGGCAAACAATTTTGCAAAATGGGGAGCCCTTGCTATCGGTGCAGGTTGGAAGTAGGCAGGTGCTGTGTCTTTCTGCTCCCTTGGTACAATACCTTCCTGCATCTTAGGGGTGTGAGTTATTAATGACATCGTGACCTTCTACCTGTGTTGTGCCTTCTTCTCTGGTTGGCCATGAAAATGGAACGCTTGTCACTTAACAGGGCTCCTATCTGAACCATAAAGAACAGCATTGCATCTGTAGCAAGCAATTAATGGCTCGCTCCAGTATGCAAGCAAGGCATAATTATAACCCACAGATAACCTCTTTCCTACTTTCTCTCTTTACCATTTCAATTTGAATCTAATTGTAGCGAAAGATGCTGACCTGCAGCTGTGCTTCCTCCCCTCCCCCAGCCATAGCAAGAATATGCAGGAAAGAGAACAGGTGATGCTGACTTGGAAGGGGATAATTGAGGCGCAAGCGTCTGCCCCAAACCCCTATGTCACTTGTGAGAAGTAACACATGGCACTGACATCTCTAAGTGAACAAGAAAAATGGATCAGAAATTGTGAACTTAAGTTAAAGTTCCATAGCAACCATTGTATCAGGGAATGAGAAATGCCGATCAACTGAGCCAATACCAATTTAAAGTTCTGGAAGCTGCCTTTTTGGTTATGCAAAACAATTCCCTAGAGTTAGATGTATGGAACAAAATAAATGTGAGTACAAATACATAAAGAAAGAATTATCTTCATTATATTGCAAATATCATTGTGTGTGTGTGTGTGTGTGTGTGTGTATTTACACACACACACACACACACACACACACACACTATAAATACTATTTGTAATATTATCAATATCCTGCTTTTCCATTATAGAATGCCAAAGGCAGCTAACAAGAAGTTACAATAAACAGGAATCATTAAAGCAACAATGATACAATAATCAAGTAAGAGCAGATAAAGCAAACAATAACCAATTAAAATATTTAAAATGCAGGTGAAGAAGAAAAGAAATTAAATAAACTCATGAGGCCAAAAACCTGTTTGAATAATAATAATAATAAAGTTTTTGCCTGCCAGGAGGAAAAATAAACAAGAGGGCTGGGTGGGCTTTGCTTGGAAGGAAGTTCCAGAGCAAGCTAAGGCCATGGAGAAGACCTCTTGAGTTTCCACCAAATGCACGTGGTATTTTGTGGGAGAAAAATGAGGGCCTTATTGGAATATCTCAAAACTGGGACATGTTTACATTGGAGAAGTCCGTTCTGAATGGTTCTGGGTGTACCTCTCCTTCAGCAACTATTTGAAGTAAAGAGATTCATTTCCTGAACAAGCTCTGAAGGCCTGGGTAGAAGAAGAAGCTTCCTGCACGTCATGGTGGAGAGCCTGGTTTGAATGCTACGTCATCCTGCTTTCCATCTCAACACTGTGACCAGACACAACTTCATGGCTTCAGCATCAGTCAACTCCCCTGTTGTTCTGTTTACCATCCAGCCCGTCAGATGGGAACCTCCAGCCCCATGGGTCCAGATAAGGCCTGGCAAGGACTCTTTCTCAGCAAGCAATGGCCCACGCCTGCCATCATATGTGGAGAACATAAAGATGCAGCTACAAAGGAACATTCTGGACCCCTAAAGTACTCTTCTGATGGCAACCATCCACCATCTCCTAGCTGTGCTCATCTTATAACCAAGATGAAAGCCAGTGGTAAGTTGAAAGGTTGTGTAACATGCCTATTACTGGCATGGCTTCACTGGCACGGCCATACTAAAATAAATAAGTCAAAGTTTACTTGCATTTTCTTTAGTAGAAGTCACAGTTGCATGACAGGGAGACTTTGCTATGAATTCCATGACTTTGGGGGATTAAAACAAACCTTTAACATTTCTGTTTGCATTTTCACATAGTGCCCATGGGTGATCTTGCCACCAGCAGTATGTCTTACTTGGATTGCCACCATTTTTGTTGTTGTTCATTTTCTGATATCCTGGTTTCGTTTTCACACCCTGTCCTTGACTCCATGTTCCTGAAGGCCCTTCTTGAAAAATCTGCTTCTGGCACAGCAAGATTTCTTCATCTATGAGGTCACGTTTCAGGCTTTTGTTCAGTCACAAGTTCTGCTTGGATTTATCTTCTGCATGTCTACTTGAATATTCAGAAAGTCATCAGCTAGTCTGATTTGTTCCCCCCACCCTAAGTCATGCAAAAGACTGATTTGCTTTGACAGGTGGATCAGGAACAGAATTGGAGCTATTTTATCTGGACCTAATTAAACAACTGTCATTACTGGCAGGCAGGTATGTGTTTGTAATGACTTAAAATTATCTTGATTGGAATGAAAATGCAGAGTATAAGCCGTCGAATTGGCTGGTTTTAAAATGTGATTTTTGAAATGCGTGTTGCGTGGTGTGTATATATATTGCACCAACTGTAAACTGAAATTATAATAATCCCATCATGCTGAATTCCATTTTGTTTTCTTTTTTTTGGGGGGGGGGGAGACCCATAGCAGATTCTTTCCCATATTATTTTATTCAGTGGTTAGAACTCCGCTCTGGATCTGGAAGCAGAATGCTTGAAGTTTCAGGACAGACAAAAGAATGTGCTTCTTCACACAGTTTATCGTTAAATGGTAGAATTTGCTCCAAGATCTAGTGATAAGCACCAAGAGAATCAGACAAATCCTTAGAGAGTAAATTGATTGATGTCCACTAGCCATGGTGGCTATCTTACCCTTCACTATCTGAGGTAGGATGCTTTGGACACCAGTTGTTGGGAGAGGGCTATTGTACTTGTGTCCTGCTTGTGGGCTTTCCATGGGCATTTGGTTGGCCACTGTGAGAACAAGAGGTTGGACTAGGTCAGCTTTTGGTCTGATGTGTCTGGGCATTTCCGATGCTCCTGCTTTATTTACGGTACCCTGAAGGTCCGATAGTCATCTGCAACTACTGTATCTTAAGGTCTGAAATAATAATTTTGCAGCATTTTAGGAATCTATGATAAAATTTACTACAAATCTTAGCTATTTCAACCCCAGCTAGATACATAAGAAATGCAACAACAAGAAAACAAGATTATTGTCAGGCTTCGGGGAATCGGCTTCCTCCCCGTGGCAGTAAATAAGAAGAGATCATATGAAAAGGACATCTTACCAGTTAGATTATTTAATAATCAAGAGTGAGAGATAAAGAACCAGTCTACCTAGAATGATGGTGCTCCCAATTAAGGCTCACACCCCCTCCGTCCCTATTAATTTACATCACTCCTACATTTTGTAATCTGAGTTTGTACCCTCTGCACTTTCTGTTCTGAGACTTTCTGAGCTCTTCTTGACCTTGGGAAGGGCGCTGGAGGAATGCTGTCCAGAGACAGTAAATCTGTTAACTCTCTCTCTTACAGTGTTTCTTCTCCCAGCTGTTCCCCATCCAGTATTTCCCAGCTTCTGCCTTCTGAACTATGCCTCTCTGCAAACCACTGTTCCAAATCTATACTGTCCTCCTGCTCCTAGGAAGATTCAGGATCAGGATCAGGGGGAGGTGGTAGCTCCCACCATTCTTCCTCAGTGCAGTCCTCCTCAGCACAGTCCCTGACATCATATGCAAGTCTAATAGTTTAGTGCTAAATGGATTGACAGAATTCAGCTCTGAGTTATTCTTGGTCATTCTTCTGTTGTTGTGCCATGATTTCACCCAAGTAGGTGTGGTTTGTTTGAAAAAAAAAAGTGTTTTTTGAATTTATTTATTTAAGACCACTTCTATACTGAGAGAGAAGGAGAGGGAGAGATCACCAAGAGGTGTAGAACATCTAAAAACATAATGAATGTAAGGATTTCTGCTTGCGCAAAGGAACTTCACAGCCCTTTCCTCTCCCTATGCAGGCCCTGTAATTTCCCCAAATCTGCTCTGGGGAATTGGGGGAAATCCAAGAACAGGTTTAGGGGGTGTATGGGGGGAAGCTGAAATCCTTGTGGTGATGGATCCTGCCTAATATTCATTTTAATTTATGTAAGCTCGTCAGTACATCAAAAGGATGGAGCAAAAATTATTATAAATACAGTACCTGCAATGAAACATATCCTGTACATTACTGGAATATCGTGCTGCCAGAGATTCCAAGTTTCAACACCAAACCAGTTACAAGGAGGTACGTTTGTGGGGCAAGATATACATCTGACCCTTGAACAGCTGAGTGAAGAATAGAGCATCCTATTAGACTACAGAAGTTGGTTATTCTTGGGTCTAAATAATTAACAAACCAGTAAAGATAAAACATTATTTATGCCATCTTCTCTCTAGTATTTGCAAATTGACATCATCTGCAAGTTCCATTCAGTAGTGACTCACTTGCAGTTACAAAGAATTCCTAGAGAATTAATTTAAAGGGGGGAAATGTGAAGCATGCCAAGACAGAGTATGTAAGTCCATATATAATTAGCTTCATCCCTCATATAATTCTTTTCTCACATGCGTTTAGCAAACTGGTACCAGGCAATGATCAATGTACGAGCTATGAAAGCAGACAAAACCAGCTGAAAAAGCAATCCTGGACCTCTTTAAGGAAGAAGAAAAACTTTTTCCAATTGATGTAGTGCTTCATAAATTAGCCGTGGGACACCACATAGATTGTGCTCTTGTCATGCGTATAGAATTCTATTCAATTAATAATTTTGCTTTTCAATAAAATACGTCTGAGTAGCATTCTGTGTGCAGGATAAATGTAAATGAAAGGAACAGAATGAAATGACTCCCCATTGGTTTCCTTATTTGCACACTGATCCTAAACGATTCTTGTCGGAATAACCAGGTTCCATTCATCTGGTCCCAGGCAGTCACTTGGTCTGTATATTTGGAGCAAAATGCAGTTTCTGAACAGTATTCAAAGGAAGCCCCGTGTGCAATGCATTGCAGAACTGTGGCAAGGATACTGCTTTCCAGGAGGGCACATTATCCTTGGTTTAGGGAAGGTGCTTCAGAAGCTACTTGGTCCCTTAAAGACAAATCTTGCCTAACCACCTTCTAAACCACAGATTCAAAACAGAGGACAAGAGATGATGGAGATTGGTTGCAGCACTGGAGGAGAAGAAACTAGTGGGTAACGTACAACCTTATCTCCACCTGGGAACAAAGCAAAGCAAAGCCTTCGACATCTTCCTCACAGATGTAGTAATTCTTTCTAAGCCTGTTAAAGAAGCAGAAGTCACAAACTTCTTTATTTCTTCAAAACAAACAAACAAAATTGCATTCCATTTATTTAAATGGGATATTATTGCAAAATTATGACCACACGTCTTCCCAGAATTTTCCCAAGCAAGCAAAAGAAGAGCCCCTAATGGGTTGTGTATTTTGGCCATAGTTCATCTCTGAAAGTCTCACAGATTCTAATGAATAAATGAGTAATTCTATATTTCTCTTTCCTCCTAGTTTTGACTTCCTGGAACTCATTGCATGAGCCTGCAAACTTCTAGCCTTTCAGTGGTTAAAGAATGGGTGCAATGCTGCAAAAGCTGAGTGCTCCCATTAAAACCACCTGTCCAGTAAGTTCCTGAGACTTGATAGTGTGGTGGACTTGCATAAGACACGGTTGTGGTAGTTGTGGTATGATGCAAAATGGACCCTGTTAGGATCAGTGATGGAGTCTCGGGGAGTTTGAGTTGAAGCCTAAAATGATCCTGAGGTGAATTCAAGAAATCATTTGCTCAGCAGCTGCTTTCAGACTATGCTCCATCACTAAAGACATCACCCAAGACTGCTGAGACTTCCAGAGGGCAGTTACTGTCCCTTTATTTGATGTTTTTAAATGTAACAGGATTATCTTAGGATGCAAGGCTAGGAGGTTGCTCTGTACTATTGGTGGGACCTGAAGTTGCCAAATGATTGACTGTTTTTTGTGGTTTGGTGTTGAAAAGTAGGAGCAGTCTACACTGGGTCTCAACCTTGTTACCTCCCTACCCGGGTAAGCAGCAGCAACACCAGTGTTTGTAGAGAAGTTCTTGCCCACCACATGCCTTGCTACTCAAGCTTCACAACACAAAGTGTTCCTTTGCCCACCCTCAATGAGAGGATCACCCTGCAGCTGTGTGCTCTCTATTCAGATGTTTAATTTCTCTACATCAGAAACAACCATCAGCATCGTGTCACTGTGATTTGTCACACATTTATTTTCCGTGTCTTACATCTCACTGCGGCCCCATCTTGCTGTCCTTCTGCTAATGATCGCACTAATGCGAAGAGCAAGCTCAATCTCAGATTGAAAGTACTAGAGAGAAAGATACTGAACTGAGAAAGACGACGATTTCTACAGAATCTGGAAACTGTCATAGTCATGACACAGCTCATATGTATGGAACTCATGTGGTGAATCAGGAATGGAGACTATGATTTTATCTGCACACACTCTTTTACATTTATGTCCCACCTTGCTTCCATCACAGAACCCAAGGTGGCTATTCCTATTCCTATTATTACCGCTTCTGCTTTTTATTACCTCCCTTTACCAGCAGGTCCCAGGGTGGGTTACTACAATTTAAAATACAGAATTAATATCTGTGTTTCCACATCAGTCACCCACCCAGGCAATGGCCAGTCACATATCTGCTTAGCTTCAGCAAAGTGGGCCCACTCCTGATGTTGCAACCTGGTGGTTTCCTGGGCATCCCCATCATGCAGTGCCCTTGTGGTCTGAGGGTGGGGCTGGCATGGGTATATGTGACCTCAGGGAGTGAAGTGCTACCCCTGATTCACTATGTGAACAGGGCTACTGTTTGGTGGGAAATTCCTAACAGTAGATTACTTGATAGGCACAGAGCATTGTCATGGTGGAGAGTGGTGAAAACTAGGGAAATGTGCCCTGGGTAATGAATCTGGCCCTTGCATCATTTTAGCATCTAACTCTTCCTGCTGAAGACTGCTATGCACTTGACACACTTCTAGTCTCACTCCAACTAGTATGCAATAAGGGGAGAAGGGGTGGTAACAGACATATCTCCTCCCCTAAGAGTGAATGCTGGTCTTTCTGTTTACCACACTACAGAGAGTTGGCTGGCCACTAAGAGTTGCTTGTTAAAGGGTTCTTGAAGTGGAGACATCCAGGGAATAAAGATAACTGCTAGGTGTCAGAAGGAAGGGCTGAGTTAGCTTGTTCCCATGCCCACACATTCTCCTGTCCATCAGCTGACATCAGCTTTGAGGAACACACTGGCAAAGCAAACCCCTGTAGCCAGCAGGATTGAACCCTTTGCTCACCAGCTGGGGTCAGCCTCGCCGGTGCATTCCCTTTCTCCACCTCCCCAGGTTAACTTTGATATGTGGGTGGCATTGCCAACCTTTCAGGCTCCTGATGCCATCACCCTGACAGATGATTGACAGGGGGATGCCCCTGTCAAGTGGGGGAGAGATAAAAATCTGCCTCACCAGGCCAAAAAGGTTCCCCACCCCTGCACTACAGTGATACTATGCTTGTAGCCTAAGCTACACAATGTAAGTCTGCCTAAAGTATGGTCACAATCATTGCTATTTTTCTAGGTACCAGAACTCACCATGTACATGTCCCTCATCCTCCTAGAGTGGCAATGGTGCCCACCTGAGAGGTGTCGGAACTGAGTTCTGGCTGAAAAAACATCCTGGCCACAACTTACCTGGCCATATAAAGATGGAGTGTAGACAGCCAAATGAAAGAAAGAAAAATATTTGACACAATGCCATGGTATGTATGAAAACACAACGTTTTATTTTAAAAAAATAAAGTTTATTTATAATTTTAATTTATAACAAATAAACATTTCAGCAATGAAATTAAAACAGTTCTCACATATCAAACTTTGACTTCCCTCCCCTTCTTTCAGCGGTTCCATGAATCTACCCTCTTCCGCCCCCTTCTGCATATCCCACTTAACTCTACTTATTCTCTTCCCCATCTATTTCACTCCAGAAGATGCACTTGACCATAAGACACACCTAGTTTTTAGAGTTTTTTTATAGGAGGGAAGGGGGAAAGCCCCGTTTTGGGGGGGATCAGCTCACAGTTGTGCAGCTTCTTTTGCAAAGGGGAAAAGCGCCAGTTTTTTGAGGACCAGCTCAAAGTTGTTGAGCTTACTTTCCAAAGGGAAAAAATCCTGTTTTTATGGGGTTCGACTCACAGTTCTACAGCTTCTTTAGGAAAGGAAAGGGATCCGTTTCTACAGTTTCCAGACAGATAATCTAATCAGCCAGTCACATGTTGCTGGGGAAACAAACAGCCTCTGTCTGCAGAACATTCAACAATGGCGGCCTGGGCAAGGGGGCAGGGCCGGAAAGGGAGCAGGCGATTGACCACACATTCGCTCCATAAGACGCACAGACATTTCCACTTACTTTTTAGGAGGAAAAAAGTGTCTTATGGAGCAAAAAACCCGGTATGTTTTATAAACTGCAAGTTTTTACAGTAATCCTGCTAATATCTTAATTTGTTTACAGTTTGCTTGTAAATATTCAATAAACGATTTCCATTCCTTGATAAAAACTTGCTTTCTTATTCTTCCAGTAAGTTTTGCCATTTCTGCATTGAAATTTCTGTAACCTTTCTTCTTTCCACTACGTCTTCTTTCCATTTTTGGGCAAATATCATTCTTGCAGCAGTGGCTGCATACATAAATAAACTTCTGTATTGTTTAGGTAACTCTGATCTCATAATGCTCAAGAGAATTCCCTGGTTTCTCTTCAGATTGTATAAACCTTTCGCCTTTTACTAATGAAAACACAAGCAGGGCTGGGAGGTCTGTAGCCCTCCAGATATTGGATTGAAGTCCCCATCAGCCCTGACTATTGGCCATGCTTCCAGGGGTTGATGGGAGTTGTAGTCCAACAGAATGCCTTCAGGGCCCTTGTTCCCCGCCCCTGACTTAAAGGAACCCATGAAATTAAGCATAATTTGATTAGTAATAAGGCAGACAACTTAAGTTTGGTATCCTGACAAAGAATCAAAGAATCGTAGAGTTGGAAGGGAGCACGAGGGTCATCTAGTCCAACTCCCTGCAATGCAGAAATATCTGGCCCAATGTGTGGCTCAAACCCACGACCCTCAGATTAAGAGTCTCATGCTCTACCAACTGAGCTACTCTCACCCTCACTCACACAAATTGAGCAAAAAGCTATCACTGTGTCACAGATGATTCCGTTTATGTAGAGTCGAGAAGTATATAAAACTATTTTGCTATTATGAATAATATAGCTATTGAAGCCAGCTATCAAATGTAACAATGAAGGATCCAAATGTGCATTTACTTTACACCTTAAGCATAATATGTCATTTCCCCTCATCTATGTGTACCTTTGGGATGGATTTAGTGGAAAATATTGAAAATCCCCCATAACATTCTCAGAAACATTCTGGCATTCAAAGGACCTTCTGTTTATTTCCCCTTTGCACCATATGTGCACTGTGACTGAGAAAAGAATGGTAGCCCTTGACTGAATTTTCATACTGAGGACTAAATGAATTTTTCAGTAATTAATTTGGTTCCCAAACACCTGGCTTCCAATTTTGTATGTAATTGGCACTTGGGTAGTCTGCTTACCTATTGATAATTTCTTGGTCTAAGCAAGTATTTCAATTCTAGTGTGTTTCTACTTAATAATCAATACTCCTGTTGTTTAATGAAGAAATAGCCTTCCATCATGGCCTTTGTGCATTGTTAAAATGACATTGATCCCGGTCATTATCATATGTCCTTGCTTTAAGGACATGCATATCAGTCTTACAGTAAAGGAGCTGTTTAGTGCTCATGTAGGTAGCCCTAACAATGTTCAAACAAGTATATTCCATGGTGGAAACATCATAGAGGAAAGAGAACAGGAAGAAATGTTTCTTGTTCAAATATAGGTGGCATGAGAAAAGGGACTAGTTTGGATTATACTTACCACCCACACCCACACCCACACAAAGGGATAGGGGGAAAATCTGGTTCAGTCTGTTTTTAAATGCACACCTACCTAAATTGCAATACACAAAGGAATACGTGAACTGAAATGTAGGTATCATTTGAAATTTGTACTTCTCAGAATTTTGCAATTCAGTTCTCCAGCCAAGGAATGCGTACAGAAATGTATATAATAGGGCAAAGTGTGCATAAAAATGCATATAAATACATACATAAAAATGCAAAAGTGTATATTACAGAAAATTGTATACAAAAGTGTGTATATTAGCAGAAAGCCACACTAAAGTTCTGATTAGGGCTTTTTAAAAATTGCAAAGTGATGTGTGAATTTGGAGAGCTGAACTTAATATCGGAAAAATGAGAAGGGCAGCTAGCCAATCAGCAACTGTACACTTGCACAGAAATTGTTGTAGTGCCTCCTGCCTCCACCTTCTCCTCTTGACAGTTACTGCTGAGGCCTGGTTATATCCTTCTTCCTTCAATTGCTCTGTTGCGACTGCCAGTTGCTCCTGGTAGCAAACTACTCCGCCTGCCTCCACAGAACCTCATGTTAACTCTTTAAAACAGTTAAGAGTCAGTGGTCCCTGGAACACCATAATCTCCTGTACAGAGAAGAGAGATGTTGAAACCACAGTGCATTCTGAGCCGGATTCCCATCCACAGTTTATATGACAACAGCATATCATATTTATAGGATATTAGCACAAACTACTAATTTTATGGCCACAAATTCTAAAGCTTGTGTTGAAAGCAAGGCATTAAACAAAGCACAAAACAAAACAAAACAGAAAAGCACAACCTTAAAATATATGCCCCAAATTGCTTGAACTTTGCAATTGTTTTGGAACAGATTTAACACTGTACTATCTGCAATAATCCATCTATAATTTGGAAATCACTGCAACCCAGGGAACCCCTGTAACTAAGTGGTTTCTGAACTCCCACTTCCACCATTAGCAATGGTTTTCCCGTTTCCCCCCAGCTTTAGAACTCCTTCCAACTGAATGCAACACTTCAAAACCTTAACCCCATTTTCATAGCATCGCACAACATATAAGTTACAGCTGTTTTTGGGAGCTCAGGGACAAGGGAGCACTCCTAAATGCCCTTGATGTCCAGCAGTGCTGAATGAGGTGGCAGGGTCAGCACCACATCTGCAGCCCTGTCGCAAATTGTGCCGGCATGGAGCTGGCTCAGCAATTGGACCCACCTTGTGATCCAATTGATCCTGGGCTAGCTGAGCCCTTCCCTCTTGGAAAATCCCATTTTGGAGCTTTCTGTTGCTGCCAGCAGTGGGGAACCTGCCAGCGCTACTTCCATCCACCCGTTTGGCAGCAGGAAGGAGAGCTCTGCATTTGCCAGTGGTGCTGGCCTCATTCCTCAAATGGTGGCCAATGGGAATGCAGCATGGGTGGGTGGAGGGACATATTTGCCAAATTCACCCCACCTCCTTGCCTTTTGCAAAAGTGTTTAGGTGAGACAATGTCCGTGAATCTGATAGAATTGGGGGATGCTTTCATTATTTACTCGAAAACTTCACTGATATTTGTGAACGAAAGAACCAGCAGAGAGGGGTGCTGAGATGACATTGCTTCCATTTAGTGAAAGCAGAAGTTGCATGCATAGATCAAGGTACAATTTGGGTTCTAGGACAGAAATAAAAATATATTCGAGTAAGATGTATTATTCAGGCATTCTAATATAGTGGAACCTTGGTTCTCAAACTTATTCCATTCCGGGAGTCTGTTTGATTCCCAAAACCATTCGAAAACCAAGGCGTGGCTTCCGATTGGCTGCAGGAGTGCCCTGCACTCAAGCGGAAGCCGCGTTGGGTGTTCCATTTCTGGAAAATGTTCGCAAACCGGAACACTTACTTCTGTGTTTGTAGCCAATTTGTTCAGCAACTAAGCCGTTCTGGAAGCAAGGCACTACTGTAAGTGTGACGTATAGCTGGGGGAAAGAATGATTAAAGTTCTGTCAACTTGAAATTTCAAAAAATAAAAAATAAAACGGAAGACCTAAGACACAATTTCCACAAGCCTTGTTTTGATTGCCCTCGTAATTATTTACAGGCAGTAAGAAGGGATGGGGGGTGGCTACATTTGCAGGTCTTTGTCACTTCTGTAGCCTCGGTCTGTAAAACCCATCTGTTGAAAGAATGTTTAGAGAACAAAGGATCTTTTCTTGGTGGGCAAAGAGTGATATCCCGAAGCTCTTCAAAGATACAGACAGGCCTTGTCACTTCATGTTTCAGTATCACAAAAAAGAACACAATTCTGTGATTTTCACTTTAGGCACTAACAAGGTCTAGCCACATGACCAATATTATGAAGCCATGCTAAAAAATAATAATAATCTCTTGGCAACTGAGGAAGAGAGATCACAGCTCTTTGAAAACCTGGTTTCCAGGAGTAAATATTTTTACAAATATATTATTTACTCTACAGAAAGATTTTTTTTTAAAAAACAAAATAATTCTGAGAACATAGATAAATGTGCTCACCACAGGAGCTCTATGACCACACCAGGCCCCACTGTCAGTCCTTCGGTACTTCCTGTCAGTCTGACTAAACTCTGTCATCCTTCAACCCAGTTTAAATTAACAGGTAATTTGTAAATGTCACTTCAGGTTAGGCCGCTCATTTTGTTTCTACTCTACCAATGCAAAGTCGAGGACTAATTTTTCTTGTCTTCTTTTAATAGGATTTTCATTTATAAATAGAATTATGTTCTGAAAATAAATTACAGTAAGTGATGCACGGAACTGGGAGCAACAGCACTTTCATAGAATTTCAAGCACCTACATCAGAAGAGATTAATAAAAACACTTCAAAGGCTAAATTCTATTTAAGCAGAAGACAGCTTTTGGTTAATATTTAATCTGAGTAACGGCAATTTCAGTTGAAAATATAATTTTTTAATATCTAAATTAATTTGCAAAACAAAGCCATTAATTCAGCCCGAGAGCTTTCACAGTGCAAAAGTTTCAGCAATTTATTGGGGTGAAGTGACGTAGGGTTAAACTGTAAAACTTTAAGCCAAAAAACTCTTTGGGTTTTTTTTTAATAAACAACTTACTTTCATTCTAATAGCCCTGGTGTGGTATTTGATCAGCTATACTGCTTCAGGTCTACACTTTTATGTTATGCATTTCTATATTGCATTAGACAAGGAAGAAGGCGTCTTTCTTTCAAGGAGAAGACTCGGAAAGATGGGTATTGCTTTTCAAGTTCAGAGTTAATGAAAGGACAAATATACTTTCCATAATTTAAAAAAGAGAGAAAATAAAGTATCTTTTTTTTTTAGTTTACTTCACAAGAGCCCTTCTTCCTCATTTTTCTCAAGCAATACTTATTCGTCTCTTCACCATCCTGCTTTGTCCTGCATAGGAACATAGGAACACAGGAATCTGCCTTAAGCTGAATCAGACCATTGGTCCACTAGCATTGTCCACACTGATGGGCAGCAGCTCTCCAGGATTTCAGACAGGGTTTTCTTCCAATCCTATCTGGAGATGCTGGGGATTGAACCTGAGACCTTCCAGCATGCAAAGCAGATGCTCTATCGCTGAGCTATGGCACTTTACCTGCAAAAATCTCCAGGGGTGTATCTTGAAAGCAATTTTACTTTATCATTTATATTCACCACTGAGAAAGGTCCCCACTCAGGGCCAAACTACTAAATGTGATGCTAGGATCTCCACCATTCGATCTCCCATGTTTCCTTTTTTAAAGTTAAATATAGCCATGGGGAGGGAATATACAACAAAAAATCAATTTGAGTCGTGCGACTTCTTGACCCAAAACATTTGAACAATGTGGACTAAATGTGCTTCTGGGGCCCCTCCGGGATTAGGGCCCCTGAAGCTTAAGCTTCATTAGTTTCATCGTAGCTCTACCCCTGGCCATGCTGCCCAAGGACATCAGGGGTGCCAGTTTTACAATCAAAGATGAACTGCATGTGCTATTTGTTACATCTAAGTGGATGGCGAAGCAGATAGCCTGTGGCAGGTGTCTCCACCCTAGCCAGTTCCCCACGTAATCACCAGGGTTGCTGACCCCTAAATCGAGCCTTGTCTATTGCAGGTGGTCCCATAAGTTAATATTTATCATTTTGGTCACTGTAAATGCGGGGTAAAACCCTCAGCCTTATTCATGCTTTTATATTGGCATCGGCCATCAAATAATGAAACTTTCCCCTTGTAAATATTTAACACTTTAATCATGAAAGACATTTTTAATTCCAATTGTCACACCAACATTAAAGCACACCCAAAGTCTGAAATTGCTGCTGTGATATGCTGGCTTGGGGTTCCCTCGGTGTGGATTAATTATAATTAGCCAAGACTGCATGGGCAGTCACAATGTCATTCACTTCCCGGTACTTCCGTGAATTTTAGCTGCGGCTGCAACATCAGCCAAATTTTCCGCCTAACTTATCTCAGTGAGGTCTGCCAATCTGATCCGCTGTGTTGTGTTGTGTTGCTTTTCCCCACCATGTAATTTACACAAAGCTCTTTTGGGGCAGCAGGGGGAAGATTCATATCACCTCTGCGTGGCGGGGCTCAAAATGATGGTCTCTGATTTGGGAAACGTAGGGAACTGCCCTTTATGAGGACCAACGGCCAGAGTTTCTCAGAGGTTGAACTAATGCTTAGCTCTAGTAAAACTGGAAGGGGAGGAGAGAGAGCTAATAATTGGAACTGCTGACAAAAGGAATTCATGGTGAAATAAATGCCTGTCTGCCTGTCTAAGGCCATCAAAATTAAACCCAGGAAGTAGAAATTTATTACCACCTGTCCTGGAGACAAATATGTAAGATGAATGTGCACTGTACCATTCAGGATGACATCTGGGGGAGCTTTATTGTCTGTCATCAGAGTTATTGCAAAAGGAGGAACTGAGGCAGTTGCCCTAATTTCCTTTGAGTTATTTGGAAATTGTTTAAGCAACCTGCCCTGCTGAAGTCTGGAAGTGCAGAAATGTTTCTTTCTCGCCCCCCCCCACCCTCCAAATATTAACATGCCACTGAGCCCCTTAGGAAATTTAAGCTCACCCTTCTGTTTTGAAGTGATATAAGCAGGGTTGCCAGGTTCAAACCCCTAACCAGACTTTAAATGGAAGAAACTGGTTGCTTCTAAGATAGACAAAGCCACACTGTGAACAACTTAGATCCAATTTGTCAAGGCACCAACATTCTGTCGGGATATGAATCTTGCAATCCCAGATGGAATCATTATCAGCACAAGGTAGGGTTGGCCTCCACCTGTAGTTGCATATGCAAATCGAGAGAGTGCACCACTTTGCTGCCACTATGTAGCCAGGGACATAGCTACATGTTCACCAATTGGTTGGAATGTATCCAGAGAAGGGGTGACAAAGAAGGTGAAGGGCCTAGTGGTCAAGTCCTCTAAGGAAAGGTTGAAGCATGGTAGAACAACCTGCTGGACCAGACCAATGTTCTCACAGTGCCCCCAGCCAAATGCCCATGGGAAAGTTGCAAGCAGGACCTGAGCATAAGAGTACTCTCTCCTCCTGCAGTTCACAGCAGCTGGTATTCTGAAGCATAACTGCCTCTGATGGTGGAGACAGCCTAGACCTCATTGCCAGCACCATCGATAGCTTTCTCTGCCATGAATTCATTCAATTCTCTGTCTTCTGCGGAGCAAGTTCCATAGTTTACCATGTGCTGAGTTGGGGGTGTTTGGCCCACAAAACTGACAATTAAGAAGCAATAAAATAGTCAAATTGGAAGGGCCATCATGTACAGTGGTACCATAGTTTACGAACTTAATCTGTTCCGGAAGTCTGTTCTTGAACCAAAGCGTTTTTAAACCAAGGCGTGCTTTCCCATAGCAGCGAGGGATTCAATTTACAAAAGGAACACACTCAACAGGAAGCGGAACATGTTCTGCTTCCAAGGCAAAGTTCACAAATCAAAACACCTACTTCCAGGTTTGCAGCATTCTTAATCCAAGTTGTTCATAAACTAAGCTGTTCTTAAACCAAGGTACCACTGTAAATGGAAGTTTATTTTCTGTTGTTTCAGAGCGTGAGATTTGAAGCAGTGGGTTCAAATTATGAGGGCGGGGAAAATCAATTTGATGAAGTATTAGAAAGAACTTTCTGTTGATATAAACTGCCGGACTGTGGAACAACCTGCCTTCAAAGCAGGGGTGGAACAACAACAACAACAACAACAACAACAACAACAATTTATTATTTGTACCCCGCCCATCTGGCTGAGTTTCCCCAGCCACTCTGGGTGGCTCCCCAACGAATGTTAAAACAATACAGCATTAAATATTTAAAACATCCTTAAACAGGGCTGCCTTCAGATGTCTCTTAAAAATAGGATAGAAGCTTATTTCCTTGACATCTGATGGAAGGGTGTTCCATAGGGTGGGCACCACTACCGAAAAGGCCCTCTGTCTGGTTTCCTGTAACCTCACCTCTTTCAATGAGGGAACCGCCAGAAGGCCCTCGGCACTGGATCTCAGTGTCCGGGCTGAACAATGGAGGTGGAGACACTCCGTCAGGTATACAGGACCAAGGCCATTTAGGGCTTTAAAGGTCAACACCAACACTTTGAATTGTGCTTGGAAATGTACTCGGAGCCAATGTAGGTCTCTCAGGACTGGTGTTACGTGGTCCCGTCGACCCCTCCCAGTCACCAGTCTAGCTGCCGCATTCTGGTTTAGTTGTAGTTTCCGGGTCACCTTCAAAGTTAGCCCCACATAGAGCGCATTGCAGTAATCCAAGCGGGAGATAACCAGAGCATGCACCACTCTGGTGAGACAGTCCGCGGGCAGGTAGGGTCTCAGCCTGCGTACCAGATGGAGCTGGTAGACAGCTGCCCTGGACACAGAATTAACTTGTGCTTCCATGGACAGCTGTGAGTCCAAAATGACTCCCAGGCTGCGCACCTGGTCCTTCAGGGGCACAGTTACCCCATTCAGGACCAGGGAGTCCCCCACACCCACCCACCCCCTGTCCCCCCAAAACAGTACTTCTGTCTTGTCAGGATTCAACCTCAATCTGTTAGCCACCATCCATCCTCCAACCGCCTCCAGGCACTCACACAAGACCTTCACCGCCTTCACCTGTCCATTTCAGTTTCTTTCACTTTTTCATTTTCCAGTCTTAAATTCAGCTCTCTACATTTCTGCAACAATTTATGACTTTTTTTAAAAAAAACCCTCTTCAAAATTCTTCAGCATTTCAATTTATCTGGTAAAGACCTTTTCGTATGCCGTTTTGACTAGTGCACACCTTTTGCAATATAATGCATTTCTGTTATCTTATGTGCACTAATATATTCATTGTTATGCATCCTTTTACCTAACACATGCATTTTTGCAAACGTTGTATGGTTGAAGAACGGCATCACAAAATTCAAATAAATGCGAATTTTGAAGTATGACTGTATATCAGTTTTCATATTGTCTAGTCTAGCATCTTGTTCTCACAGTGGCAAACAATATGCCTGTGGGGAAAGGATAAGCAGGACCTGAGAGCAGCAGCACTCTCCCCTCCTGAGATTTCCAGTAGCTGAGGTTTCCAGCACAGGTTGGGTTACATGAAGTCATGAGGAACTGGACCTCAAGTCTGCAACCACCCATGAACTGAGCTTATCATATGAATAGATACCATTACAGCTGCAGTGTAGGTTAGAGCGATGTCTGTATTGCATTTTAGTACACTAGTTTTCTTACCACAGAATTACAGCAGATCTTGTCTGTTAAGTACCAGCCATGGTGGATTTTCTTTGCAAATTGATTAGATCTTCCTAAAGCAGACCTTGAGCAAAGCACATGTATTTCACCACTGATTTTTAATTGAAGTGAAAGTGCTGCTCATTAAATGGTTAGAGAATTATTGTTTTATGTATGCAGAAGCAATGGAGAGGGAGTTTTTTTGTTTTGGTTTTTTTTGTTTCCAAATAAAACTTTACAACTAAAAACACCCACCTGCATTAGCCCAGATTAAAGACTAAAGAGATACGGTTTCAGTATATTGCATGGAGATTTAAGCATGTGATCTCAGTTCTCATTCAAAAGCAGATGCGTGCCTTTATCCTCAACAAAGCAGCCTTCAGCACCTTCTAAATCTAAGCACTAAACTCAATTGAGTGTTTGGTAAAAGTGAAATGCAAGATGGCATTTAATGTGCTATGAAGTGATAGCACTGCTTGCTTTCTAAAACATGCAGCACTTTGAGTTCCTATTGAAACTGAGTGCTTTACACAGCAATCCTAAAAAACTATTTACTTGGAAACAACACCCATTGATCTCCCTGGGGCTTCCTGCCAGCTGACAACTGATGCCATATTGCTCAACAAAGCAAAAAAGCTGGAGCACGATGCAACCAAAGTTAATTTTAATGAAGGAGGTACAGTTTGATCCTATGCATGTTCACTCATAAGCTTTGTTGTTGTTGTTCAGTCATTCAGTCGTGTCCGACTCTTCGTGACCCCATGGACCAGAGCACGCCAGGCACCCCTATCCTCCACTGCCTCCCGCAGTTTGGCCAAACTCATGCTAGTCACTTCGAGAACACTGTCCAACCATCTCATCCTCTGTCGTCCCCTTCTCCTTGTGCCCTCCATCTTTCCCAACACCAGGGTCTCATAAGCTAATCCTGCAGTATTGAGTGGAGCTTGCTCCCTGACACTGATAACTGATAAATAAACTCATTCTTAAATTTCTAAAGCAGAGATAAGGACCCTTATGCACATAGGAGCCAACTCTTAGGGGTCGATGTCCCTTTGCACCTCCCAATAACATTTTTAGGGGGCTGCCCCCCAATGTTAATGGGCATTGCCATTCAAATGGTGTGTGCGCACCATGCTGTATGATTGATTATGCAGCACGTGGCTTACCTGGGCCCCCAATATTTGCACCCCTGCTCATGCACAGAGCCAAAATGTGGCTCTCCAAATCTGTCTGGCTCCCATGACTCTCCCAGAACCTCCTTAGCCATGCACCGATCCCCATGCCACACCCAGGCCTTGCTCTACAACTTCTTTTCATGTTTTTTGCCTGGTTAAAATGTTTCTTTGAACTGTCATAACAATACATCTTTGCTTGCCTGGATGGAGGAAAAGAGAGGGGTGTGTGAGAGAGAGCAGAAACTGCTGTAGTAAAGTAAAATTTACATTTGTTGCTGTGCCCATCATTAGTATGTGGCCCTCAGAAAGCTGCCCAGAATGCAAAGCGGCCTTTGAAATAGGTTCCCCACTCCTATTCTAAAGAAAACATGCATTTGGCCCAACCTTATTCATGAACGAAAAGCAGTCCAAATCAGTACCGCTGAGCAAACGAGGGAAGGGACTAACCAAAAGTCACGGGCTATTTGCAGATAACCATCTTGTCAGCAGTATGGATTCACTCCGTTGGTTCTGATGCCATTTAGGATGAAGCACAATGCATCAAAGGACACGACAGTTCACGTTTCATCCGGACATTGCACTCTTGGCATGTTGCTTTTAACATGAAGTGACACAGCAGCTGACATACAATTCACGTTGCCCATGACGAGGCGGAATGTGACTCCCCTCACATTCCAGAGACATGTTTAGACTGTGTCAGAATTTATTGGCGAAGCAACTAAATACTGAAGCTTGGTGCTTTCCGTCGAACTTTAAACAACTTTCTTGGTTGGCTCTTGAGAGGTTTGCCAGCCCCCACCCCACCCCGAATATGCAAAGAGTGCAAATTTGGACAATGAAGTCAAACAACCACAAACACCTCACAGTTCATATATTATTTTCCAAATAATACATTGACTTTGAAGCATTCCACGACTGGGTGCCTGAAATACTGTGGGGAGCATAATTGTCGTAACATTACACTGAGTGACATTCCTATTTTCTATTATTTTTTTTGCTGTTGTCTTTAAATTGACTAGCTATTAAACCAACAGCAGCTGTAGTTGTTAGCCAGATGGTTTATGCAACAACAACAACAACAACAACAACAACAACAACACCAGCAACAACAACACGAAACCTTTCATAAAATTTCCAGCAAAGATTCTCGTTAATGAAAGGCCTATTTGTGAGGCGCTAAAACATGTATCCACATAGGTATTGCCCCATTTATCAGACATGAGAGCTAATTACCTCATACACGGCTATATTTCTTCCATCCCCTGCATTTAAATTCCCAATATTAGCACATAGGTGGTCAAGCTGACCATTGAATAGGCTGCATGAGCATGAATGCATTTAATAATTTAATGTTAGGAGAGTTTATTAAACTGCCACAATCTAATCAGCATGCGGACCTGCCTTCATTAATCTTGCAATGGTCCATGGTGTGTCTCCGCAGCCAACACAGAGAGTGCTAATGTTAACAAACAGGGCCAGTTAATCAAGGAAAATTTACTACGAACCACATGACTGTGCATACCACAATCTAATTACAATCAGACTTAACCTCTTCATTATCTGAACATGTTCCCTTTCCACTGAAAACACCAGGCTGCACAGAACGAAGGGCCGCTGGTGTTCATTAGAGTTGGTAATGCTGTTTGTGTTAAGTCAACATTTTCAAACTTGGGAGAATTTGGGCATAGCTGAGTCTGTGTGTGTGTGTGTGTGTGTGTGTGTGTGTGTGTTTTTACAAAAGCTCCTCATAAGATTCCATGCCACAGGACTGCTGAAGGAAGTTGAAGTCTAGCTCCCCCAGCTATGGAAAGAGTGCTCTGGGGGTTTGGGGGAGGGGGGACAGGTTAAGAAGGATGGATGGTTATTGGAAACATGTGTTTCGGAATGAATGTCCATAATCGGGTGTAATTCAAATGACATTTATTCGTTGATAAATTGCCAATTACAAGTAGGTTGCACAGGCAGAATATCGTAAAATGTAAAATATTTAGCTAATTTCAGTAGTACAATAGTATTGTAACCATGAAGGTGACACGGGTTCTTGGATATTAGTATTGAGGAGGCACTTGGAATAAACGGATCCTGGCTTATCTCACTTTTCCATTTTTCTAGATTTAAATTCAGTTCTCCATATTTCTGCATCAATTTTTAAATCCTCACAGACATTCTATTAATTTCTCATAATCTATACTTATACTTATTTATTACATTTTGCCTAATATAGACATTTTTAAAAACAATTCTTTCTGATACCTTCCATTTTTGTGTGTGATTTTCACTGATATATGCATTTTTGAATACAGGTTCCCATAATACACACATTTCTGTACACATTTTTTGCCTGGGGCAATGCTGCATTTGGGGAAGTGTGCATTAGATAGGTTTGACTCAAAATGCAAATGAAACCAATTTTCTCCTCCATCCCTAGGAAAAACTCAATTCATGTCCTCTATACTCAACCACGGCACTGGATATTGTACTCCAAGATTGCTGCTTTTACAAAAATCCAAGGGCATGACCCCTTTGCATGGAAGACATGCAATGAAAGGAAAATCAAGGGTGGCTTTTCCTGTCATTACTTTGACTCACAAGGCTTCATGCGACCCACATCACAGTTTGCAGAAGGTCATCCATTCCTGGAAATCAGTACGACAAGCAATGCTACAACTGACCCATAGCGCAACCTATGGAAGGTCCACTTTTGCTGGGAAAGGCAGATCTGGCCATAGTCGCACATGCCTTGGTGCCAGGGACTGGACTGAGGGGGAATGGTGGGAACCGCCTCCCCTTTTCCTTCCCTTCCCGAGAAGAGGAGGACAGTATAGATTTAGAACAGCGGTTTGCAGAAGGTCATAGTTCAGAGGCTGCAGAGGGGAGAAGCTAGGAAATATCAGGAGAGCAGCAAAAAGAAGAAGCCTCCAGGGAGAGACAGCTGACAGACTCAGTGTTTCTGGAAAACATTTCTGACCGACCCCCTCTCCTAGGACCAGGTGTGCATTGAGAGTAGTAGAACAGAAAGCTCAGAGGCAGAAAGCACAGATCAGCCGGCACAGGGGTGACATAGTATCAGGGAAACTGAGCGGATGGGACTTTACTTGGAGCAACGCCATTATCTAGAGAGAGACTGCATTCCTTTGTCTCTCACTGTGATTATTGAATAAATTAATTGGTAAGAACTCTTCTTTTTTACCTGCTTCTTTGTTGCCACTGTGGGAGGGATAGGATTCCCTTAAGCCTGGCACTTGGTCATCTACCTCCAAGTTAGATTACTGCAACAGACTCTACGTGGGTCCGCTTCTGAAAAGCGATTGGAAACGTCAACTGTGCAAAATCTGACTTGTACGGCTGGGACCTATTCGGCAAAAGCATGCGATTGTGATGTTGTTTGGCAGAGCCATAGCTAGGTGACCTTGCGCCCCTGGCAGAACCGTCCAGATTGTGCCCCCTAGCCACGGACAAATTAGCACTTATTTCTGCCTCTCCTCCAATCCCACCCCTCCACCCATTCAGTTCACCCTCTATTTCAAACCTTTTCTTATGAAAATAATCAATAATCAATACTGTATTTTTGTTTATATACATATTTATGGACATATTTTTAAAGCCGGTCTTGTGCCTGCGCCCCTGGCAGAGGTGCCCACTCCCTAGCTACAGCCCTGTTGTCTTCATTTCCCTTCTGCTCCATTTCTGAGCACAATTCAAAGTGCTGGCTGTTTTGTGTTGTTTATGTGGCAGGGAGCATGGTGGCTAGGGTGATTCATTGACTGGGTGGTCGGACTAGCCTGCACAGCCCTGGAAACCTGCCCATGCGTTCTTTCAAATGTTTGTATATTTAGAGGGGGATTGTCACGAGCCTCTTATCACTGCCCACTGTATCTGCGATGATGAAGGCACAGAAACTTGACCTTGGGTATAGGTGGGCTTATGGGGGGGGGGAATGTGGTCCTTTAGGTACCATGCTCCAAGGCAAATCCTTATACAAGCAGATGGTCCACCCTTTATGTCTCATCTTTCCTCCACAGTGGAATTCAAGGCAGCATAAATGAGTTTCTCAGGTGGCTTCTGAAAGAGACGCTGGTCAGATTCAGGTCTGCCTCACTTCAGCAAAGCTGTTACATCGTGTCCCTAAAGACCCCATCCTGGAACCATATATGAAACCTTTGGATGTAGCACAGATGCGATCCACAGGATTCATTAAAATGTAGATGCAGCAACATTGGGCCCCTGAAAACAAATCCTCCAAATGTGCAAATTGATTATGCCCACAATTTTGTAAGTATGATCATTCCCCCCGCCCCTTGGGATGGAGCCCTCCGGATTCCAGACAGCAATCTTTCCTAAAGCATTTGCTAAATGCACAAATCCACTGCAACAGGAGAATGTAATGCAATTGTATATGACTCATAAATATAATTTAGTTTGGAAATGTCATATAATAATCCCACATAAGGTCTTATTCATCACAAGGCTTCTGCTGTCAAAGCCATGATGGTACTTAGATTATTCTACACATTATTTACACAGAATGGAGTCAGAAGGCGCATTCCATACATGATTCAGAAAGAAAAACAGCCCTTTAAAAGGGGAGGTGTGTCTCTTTCTATATATGTTCATTCTGGAATTGAAGAAAGAAAGAAATGAGGATAAAACTGGCCAAGACAGATTCAGATTGAATTAGAAGTATGCGTGGATGAAGGCCAGCTGTTGGATGACTATTTTAAATCCATTCTTGTCCTGTTTATTGGAGGTTTGTCTTTTTATTTATTTTTTAATGGTGTTTGCTAAGGGCAATTTCAAATAAATTAAATGAACATGGGTACAAGGTTGGGTTTTTTTTGTCCCATGGAGAAGCAATGGGTGCTAAAGTTTGCCCCCGTACCTCTTCTTATGATTTTTATTGTAAAGGCCAGTAGTTGCTGCAAATTAATATTTGTCTGTTTTGTGGTTCTTAGCTGTTTGGCTTGTCTCTGGTTGTCTACCAATATCCAAGTGACCTGCTTGCTCCTTTGCAGCCTGGGATTAAAGACTGCTCTTTGGGTCAGGAGCTAAGTAGGCACAAAATAAAGTCCGAGTACCAACAGACATGCTGTTGATGATTCAAAAAGCAAGGGGAAATGAGGTAAGAATGAAGACTTGAGATGGCTTGGCAGTGTAGGAAAGAAAAGGATGAGAGGTCTATTTCACTTGCACTCATTGAAAGCTTTGGGGGGATCCTTAATGCTTGGTGAAATTAGGGATGGATGGATGGATCAGTCTGCATATAAATCTGTTCTATATTGTTTCATAGAATCATAGAATCATAGAGTTGGAAGAGACCACAAGGGCCATCCAGTCCAACCCCCTGCCAAGCAGGAAACACCATCAAAGCATTCCTGACAGATGGCTGTCAAGCCTCCGCTTAAAGACCTCCAAAGAAGGAGACTCCACCACACTCCTTGGCAGCAAATTCCACTGTCGAACAGCTCTCACTGTCAGGAAGTTCTTCCTAATGTTTAGGTGGAATCTTCTTTCTTGTAGTTTGAATCCATTGCCCCGTGTCCGCTTCTCTGGAGCAGCAGAAAACAACCTTTCACCCTCCTCTATATGACATCCTTTTATATATTTGAACATGGCTATCAGATCACCCCTTAACCTTCTCTTCTCCAGGCTAAACATACCCAGCTCCCTAAGCCATTCCTCATAAGGCATCGTTTCCAGGCCTTTGACCATTTTGTTTCTTCGTTAGCTTGCAATGCTTTGAAAAAAGAAAAAATCTGTCCAGAAATTCATATTTAAATATGCATTTCTAACCTAAGTTTTCCACAAAATACACATTTCTAAATGGATTTTCCTTCAATATATGCATTAAACACACACACACACACACACACACAGCTTTTTGAAGCCACAAGCAGCAGCCAAAATTTGAAGACGTTCAAAATCCAAAGGATGACAACATCCCAATCTCAATGTTACTTCGAGAAGTGCAGATCAAGTGATTTCATAATAACAATAATTTGCACCATTTTTTAAAGGGCTCTAAGGGTTACATTTCCAAGCCAGATCATATGGAGGGAGATATTTCCCAAGGTAGGTCGGATGTGCTTTGTAAGGTAGGTGTTTTTAGTGATCCTTTTTTTTTACAGATGAGAAACTGAACCTCTTGATTGCCCAGCAAATTCAAGGAAGAGCAGGAAATGGGATCCAGATGTCCTAAGACTAACACTATTTGCCCACCAAACTAGCTCTCACAAATAGGTACATGCAAGGTGTCTATGCTGTGGACACTTAATGTTTTAAAGATAAGCAGAAAAGAAAAGAAGAAGAAAAGAAGAAGAAAAGAAGAAGAAAAGGTCTGGTTAAACAAGAAATAATATTTGGCTTGTCTTGCTTTGTCATGCCTAAGTCGATCTATTCCAGGACTTTGTTTTCAGGAAGAATTAGACTGATGCACCTCAGAAGCTGACTATCAGGGCATTATGGTCATGGACCATGGCCTTGGTCTGTCAGTAGGCAGCATGAGGTGGCTGCCTCAGGTGGCACATGCAGAAGAGGAATGGCATGGCAGTGTTGTGGGGAAGAACTGTGTATGCCCTGTGGTCCTTAAATCAGCTAGCTGCCCTCAAGTGTGGTGGAGGACACTGGACTGTCACCAGGGGCAAAGAGAGGTTTGCCACCTTATCCATCTTCTAGACACGAAGCAGGGGTGCCATCTTGCCCTTCACCGCAGGCAGCAGAACATCTATTGGGCCCACTCAGAGGAACCCACTGTCTCCCTGGTGTCACTGCATCTATCTGTACTTACCTTGGATGGAAAACAAGGAAGCTTATCCAACTCTGTAGCTCTGCTAGCACAACAGACTGCTGCGAAACAACTTTCCCTTCTCTTGCTCTCTCTCCTGCGGCCCTCCGTGCACCCTCAAAACCAACTCCAGACAGGGAAGATTTTGAGGGCATGCAGGGGGAGGAGAAGAAGGGGAAGTCCCACTGTGTAAACATAATGCAGCACATGCAGCATTGGATACGACCCAAGGTTGCTGTGTTCCTGTATGTGTCTGATTGGTTGACTCCAGTGGGGCTTAGAAGATTGCTTAGTTGTGTGTCTCCACTGAATCCCACTCCAAAAGGGGGAAAGAGTAATTTCATGGGGCATTCTAGAGATAATTTGCTGACGACTGCAAGGCTAGATTAAGTACGCAAGGCCACCCATGGAGAGATTTCCTTTAAAGATGACAATATAATTCCCCTTTCTCTTGCAAAGTTTGAGATGAATTCCAAGAAAAATAAGGAGTGTAGGAACAAGGAGCTATTGAAACAGTATATTATGCTTCTGTGAAGAGTTTTTATGTTGAAATGTCTTCTTTTGATATTTTATTGAGCTTTACTTCTTGTGTCTCTATTTCTCAAGAGCAGAATGCTTGCATTAAGTCACAGATCCTGGGCGTAAAAAGAGCTATGGCAGCATTATTCGGCAAATGATGTCCATGAATAAACATTTGACAAAGACTTCTGCCAAGGCTAAAACCACTGGAAGACAGAAGTGTGTGTGTTATCTTGAGAGGCTCAGATCTTCAAAGAACATCTGGCTTTAAGAGAGCCACAACTGTTTCAACCCATCCTGAGCCTGTAGGAGAGGATGAAGTGTACATTCAGCTCATGAGGTAAACACAAAACATACCATTGTAGATTACATTGTTGTATGGACACAGCAATTAGTTCACTGCATCCAACAAAGGAAGAGCTAAAATTAGACCATTAGCCACAGTGGTACCAAACCCTGGTGAACTCAGTGGGGCTTAAACAAATTAGTTATGTTCCTGGCCACAGTAAATTATTCTCCCAAGCCTTTGTCTGAGGACAATGAGACCTTTCTCCCATATTCAGTGTTAAAAATATCCTTCTTTATTTGCTTTCAGAGTTCATGCTTAGGAGCATGCATTCAGTCTACAGCAGTCCAGTGGGGAAGGAGGGCACACATAAGCCCTTTCCCCATAAGTGTGGGTGGGCTTCTCTTCAGATCTTTGCCTATTCAGCTTAGAGGTCAGATAGGAGCTTCTATATGCATTTAGCTGATTGTACATGGAAGCCTCTCTATGACTGGGAATCCTTATAAGAGTGGGCTCTTGATCTTAGGGATGGACGATACTGTCCATTCCAGTTTCTCTTCTTTCCACTCTTCAGTTCATCTCTCCACATTCCCATATCAGCTGGCTTAAAAGAAAAAAGTCCTCATGGAAATTGATCAGCAGTTTAATACGTATACATGCATTTTTGTGCGCAATTTTTGCAGTGTAATGTTCCATAATATAATGCATTCTTGTACAGTCAAACCTCGGCTCCCAAACGCCTCTGTTTTGGAACGTTTCGGCTCCTGAATGCCAAAAACCCGGAAGGAAATGCTCCGGTTTTCGAACGTTTTCTGGAAGCCGAACGTCCGATGTGGCTTCCGCTTGAGTTCAGGAATCTCCTGCAACCAACCAGAAGTCACATCTCGGTTGTCGAACATTTCAGAAGTCGAATGGGCTTCCACAACGGATTACATTCGACAACCAAGGTTTGACTGTATGTTATTTCCACTAATATATGCATTTTATGCATGCTTTCCCATAACATGCACTTTTCGACATGTTACTTAGCTCGGAAACTGCATGGTGAAATTTGGAGAAATGCACATTTCAAAGGATGACTGGGTTTCGGCTCATGTGTTATTTCGGTAAGTACAAAGCTGGTCTGCTCCCAAGCTACACCCACTCACAGCAACCAGATTGGCCAATGATTTACATTTTCAGAAGGTGGGAAAGTCTGCCAATCAGAGTGGCCGACCAGGGAATTCCCAACTGATGGCTGCCTAGCCCCAGTGTTGCTCCGAGGGATCCGAGCTTGCCATGACGAGGCTGCAATAGCTGCCTACCCCGTTACTGGGTAAGCAGCCATTGTGCAACAGTGGAATCCTATGTGTTTTTATGGAGAAGCAAGGCCCATTGAGCTGAATGGGACTGGTTCCTAGGTTAGTGAGTAAATGTAGGGTTGCAGTTTCAGCCTTCCATCTGCTGCTGAAACAAAAGTGCCCTTTGTGTTTCTAAAGTAACTGGATAAAAAAATTTCAGATTGATCTGCTTCACTTTTCCCATCCCTACTAGTGTCTGGGTTTTGCTTCTCTTTCTTTCTACACATTTTTCTTTTTTACTAACAAAACGCCTATTATTATTATTATTATTATTATTATTATTATTATTATTATTAACATCAAAGGACAACACTGACCCTAAGTCAGGCATAGGCAAAACCAGCCATCCAGATGTTTTGAGACTACAATTCCCATCATCCCTAACCACTGGTCCTGTTAGCTAGGGATGATGGGAGTTGTAGTCCCAAAACATCTGGAGGGCCGAGTTTGCCTATGCCTGCCCTAAGTATTTGACTGTGACTCCTGAAGACCTTCTCCCTACCTTGCAGACCCCTTTCCTCCTGGCCTGTGAGGGCAGGACCTTGACTGACTCCAGCTACAAAAGCTGCTGAACGGACTCTTCAGTTGGGATATTGTTTAGGGTGCTTTGTTAGTCAGGGGTTGCTGCTGTTATTGATATTATTATATTGTATCTTTATTTTAGATATGAATGATTTATTTGGAAATTGTTCAGTTAGGCTGTGTATTTTTTATACATTATTTATTGTTTATGGCTACTTTTGTTGTGTTGTAATTAGTACGTATTTTTATATAATTTGGTATATTAATAATTGGTTTTTAATAATTGTATTAATTGGATAAAATTGGCATTGTTATAATGAGACTGTTATAACGACATTGGAAAATCAATAAAACTATTTATATTTTAAAAGTGTGTACAAAAATGTTTCCTTTAGAATAATGTATGCATACATGATTGAAAATAACATAAGAATGCATGGTATTAGGGGAAATTGGTGGCAAAAATATGTAAATATGTAAATTAGGCAAAAGTGCATACAAAAGTGTGTGAGTTAGGAGAAATGTCACTAAAACGCTGATGAATTTTCATGAGACCTTTTTTAAAAAAACACACACACACACACATAAACTGATATGTCTGACATGTGGTGAGCTAAAGACTGGTAATCAGAACTGAAGCAAAACTAAAATTGAGATTTGTCCATTCCAAACTGAAGGGCAAAGAAGTACCGATAAGTAAACAAGCCACCAAATGGCTTGTTTCTCCTTGGTATTTAATTGTCTGTCGTCTTTTGTGGCACAGCTTTTATAATACTGAAATATCAGAACCCCAATAGGAACGCAACATTACAAAGCCTTTGAGACTAGTTAAAATTCTGTTACATCTTTTGATAAAGTCAGGATATCCATGCTTAGAGAGCACACTTAACATATCATGCAAATACCTGGACTTGCATATTGGTATAAGCCTTAAAAGCAATGATAATTGCTCTGCTTTGCACTGACAAATTGTAGTACAATTAGGGCCCAATTCACCTGAATGAAACACTTTTAGGTCCCATCTATTTCAGTGAGAGCGATGTAAACACACACTTAACTTTTACACTTAAATCAACAAGAAGTGCCGAACTTTGGTGGCATGGTGCCCTCATTGGCTAACCAAACTGCAACCTAAATTGCTTTCTAACCTCCACGTACCTTGTCTTTGCTACTTATCATCAGCCAGATCATACATGGGCTACAAACTTTGACATTCTGAAATAATTTTATTACTTTTTACAATTTGGTAAGCATTAAAGTTCCAGCACAGCATGCCTGTTTCTACTTAGGAATATTTTTTATCTCTCCTTTAACCAGAACTTTTCAACCTTTCTGTGATCTCTTTATAATTCCCTTTGGAATACATAATTGTGCTCGATCAATTTGTTAAAGGCTTTTGAAGTGTTAAAAAAGCTGCATTAAAATTATTTTCTTTCAGGTTTTATGTTAATGAATATAAGGTGCTATTCAAAGCAAAGTCAGTGTGTCAAGGGAACTTTAACTAAAGTTATTCATACATAAACTAAAAAAGGAAACATCTTTAGTGAAGGAAAATACATTTAATGAGTAAGTGCAGCACACAATTCCTCCTTTCAAAAATGTCAGTTCATATTGAACCTCCATTCTAGATATCTTACAATTACTTTGTCAACAGAAGGTAGAGTCGTGATGGATGATGCATTGGTTCTTGAAACCAAACTTTCTGGGAGTTACTTAGGCTGAAACTAAGTGCTTTTACATTCCAGTCTTATTGATGATAGTGGTTTTATATTTATCACCCTGTCATTTCAGTTGACTGTATCAGCCTCTTCAGTGCAGCAATATGGACACTAATGGAGGTGTGTCCTTAGTTTTCTAAAGGGTCACAGATTCATTCCACTAACATGTTCACAGCACAGTTATAAGCACAGGGGGAAACATGTTTCCCTCCCTCCCTCATCTTAAACAGCAGTCTAAAGTTAATAAGGCATATTAGGAAGGAAAGGCGCTCAAAAACCCTTTCAAACTACTCCTTTCAGGAACACAAAATGGAAATTGAATGGTGACATCAATGGCAACCTCCAGAATTGGCAGCAACGTGCTTCTGAATTCCAATTGTTGGGCAGTGACAGCAATTGCTTGTGGGCTTCCTAATGTTATGTGGTTGCCCTCTATGAGGAAGAGGATGCTACAGGCCTTTGTCTGATACAGAAAGGCTGATCTTATGTTTTCATGTTCTTATGCTTCTTCTTGCTCCAATGCATACCACTAAATGTACTGTTCAGCATACCCTTCTAACATTTCTCTGATGAAAATAGGGACATCCTATTCACTAGTAGTACTAGTAGCTGTAGTAGTAAAGGTAAAGGGACCCCTGACAGTTAGGTCCAGTCGCGGACGACTCTGGGGTTGTAGCGCTCATCTCACTTTACTGGCCGAGGAAGCCGGAGTACAACTTCCGGGTCATGTGGCCAGCATGACTAAGCTGCTTCTGGCAAACCAGAGCAGCACACGGAAACTACGTTTACCTTTCCGCCAGAGCGGTACCTATTTATCTACTTGCACATTGACATGCTTTCAAACTGCTACGTTGGCAGGAGCTGGGACTGAGCAATGGGAGCTCACCCCATCGCAGGAATTCGAACCACCAACCTTCTGATCAACAAGCCCTAGGCTCTGTGGTTTAACCCACAGCGCCACCCACGTCCCTATAGCAGTAGTAGTAGTAATTTTATTATTTATAGCTGGCCCATCTGACTGGGTTGCCCCAGCCACTCTGAGTGGCTTCCAACATATATAAAAACATTATAAAACATGTAACTTTTTTTTTTAAAAAAAGTTCCCTATACAGGGCTGCCTTGAAATGTCTCCATAAGGTTGGAAAGTTACTTATCTCTTTGGCTTGAGGGTCACATAACCCATACCCTCCAACATTTGCGTGGTCAGACGGAGTTCCCCCAAACCCCAGGCAGCCCCTGAGCAGAATAATGACACAATACAACATTCTATGGGATTAAAATTGGCCACAACTTTATTAAGATTCAGATGTAGGGAGACCTTGGCTCAGGCATTGGGCGTTTATCCTTCCCAGCCCCCAGCTGGGGATCTGGGTAATTTCAGGGTTATCCAGCATGTGGGGGATTGGGCTAGCTCTGGAGAACATATGTTCAAGCAGATAGCCCCCCCCCCCCGTTCACCGCCACTGGAGGGGGAGGGCAATGACAACCTCTGAGCGTATGGCCAATGCCTCCCCCAAGACCCCTTTAACGGGAACCCTGGTATCGCCGCCACAATGGGGGCATGGGGTCACCGCCCCACGCCCCCATTTAGAAGAAGAAGAAGAAGAGTTTGGATTTGATATCCCGCTTTTCATTACCCAAAGGAGTCTCAAAGCTGCTAACATTCTCCTTTCCTTTCCTCCCCCACAACAAACACTCTGTGAGGTGAGTGGGGCTGAGAGACTTCAGAGAAGTGTGACTAGCCCAAGGTCACCCAGCAGCTGCATGTGGAGGAGCGGAGACACGAACCCGGTTCCCCAGATTACAACCCGGTTCCCCAGATTAGAAGTCCATTTAGGAAGATGACTAAAGGATTCCTCCCAAGGCCTTCAACTGCCAAAGTTGTGACGAATTGCTATGGGAAAGGCAAAACCTGCCAATGCAGGGAAATTCCTTTCTGGCCCTTCAACAGTGGCCTTGACATAGCAGCGCCTGCGTGTCTGTGAAAAAGAGGTTAACCTGCAAAGTAAGCGTTAATTGAGGGAGTGGAGGGTGGGGGAGCTCTGGAGCTGACTGCTGCTTCCCAGGTATGTTTCACCTTCTATTGTGTGTGCTGCGTGGTCCCTCCTCCTACCTGGCCAATCCCCCTGGCAACACCTCCCCAGGTGGGATTGGACGGCTGACTGTGGTAGGCGGAAACCACAGGTATCTGACCTGGGAAGGTGGTGCCAGCCTGAACTACCAAGTGCTGCTCTGTGATCAAAGGGAGGCTGCACACGACCACACAAAATGTGCACCCCTTTGTGATGTGGGAAACGGTCATTCTCCAATGAAAATAGGAACATCCTAAGGAAACGCAGGACATTCTAGGATCAAATCAGAATCCAGGATGGCTTCTGTAAATCCGGGACTGCTCCTGGAAAATAGAGACACTTGGAGGGTCTGTTTCAGGCCTTCAGATGGTCTCTGGGCTGGATCCAGGCCTAGTCATATTTAAAGGAGGTCCACTTACTTCCCGTTGATTTTGGTAGGTCTCCTCTCAGCGACTAAGTCTGGATCAAACCCATAGATCAGCTCTAAGCTGGAGGCTTGTGAATCCAAACTCATTGTGTTCTGGAAAAGCACATAGAACAATCGAAGGAGAACAGTACACATGTTGAGGCTAGATCACATGTTTAAAATGCTTCAGTATTTAAAAACTGCAGAACCAATGATTCTTATAGGAAGCTAGTGTGTCAGGTAGGTCTAGAACCTTTCTGCCTGTATGCATTTATAGGATCAAAGGAAGCTGCCTTATACCGAGTCAGACCTTTGGTCTCTCTAGCTCAATATTGTCTGCATGGATTGGCAGTGCCTCTCCAGGCTCTTTGGAGAAGGGATCTTTCTCACTCCTGCCTCCATACAAAACAGATGCTCTGCCACTGAGCTACAGCCCTTCCCACAGCCAGAGATTTGGATCACCCCTCACATATATTTGATTCTCCCACTCACATATACGAAAGATGCATGAGTTGAGTTTAAAAACAAAGAAACCCTGGAAATCACTGTGGGGAGCTGGCAATTTCAGCAAAGAAATAGTGGCGGGGGCTGCTTAGTTATTTCTGCTCCTCTCCTTTGCCTGCTCCAAAGTGTCCACCCCTAATTGTTTTTCTTCCAGCAGGGGGAAGGATACTTAGCCCTATCTCCCACACCTCACCTCACATCTCCCACATTTTGACTGGGAAAATAGCAAGAGAGGGTTGAGCATCCATTCTCTTTGATGTGCTTCCTTTTCTGATCGTAGCCTTTGATGCTGCCTTTTAGCTTAGAAAGAAGACAGTTTGTGCATATCTTGTCCATTATTTTACTTGATCCACATGTTGTTGCAGGGACACACGATTGTTGGCAATCTTGTTTTAGCCAGTTCCTAAGAAGGGACATGTCTCTTAGCAGCAGACCACTCTGCAACTAGCTATTTTCAAATCTCCTTTGCAAAATAATGCGTTCAACTGGTGTGAGGAAGGGTTCCAGGTGGGTTGTAACCTGTGGGTCTTAACTGTATGAGTGTGTGTGTGTTTTCTAAAACTCGCATTTGCCACAAAGTCTTTTTCCTAGACCAAGTTGAGTACTACATTCCTTTCCCATGCTACCTGACGAAGACTTCTGTGAAGGATTCAAAGCCTGCCTGATGCTTTGCTCCTGGGATTTGGGCCAACAAATGCCATCGCTTTCCCCCATTTTCCATCTCACCCTCTGGGGCCATTGCGGCAGCGGCTGTCTCTGGCCTCCCTCTGGCAGCGCTCCCTGTCTCTGCAGCCAAATGTGCTCCTTTCATCTTTCAGTAATATAATGGCACTGTTTTGCAACCTGCCCTGTAAATAGGTGGAATTCTACCAGGACCTTGGCTAGCCCAGGATCAGATTGCAACACTTATTTATAAGAAATTCTGTCAAGAATCAATAATAGTCTTGGGTCTCAAGTTCCTTCTTTAATAATACTTTGATATGATTGTCACAAGCTAGCCCAGAGTCTCCACCAGATTTTATTACTTAGCTTGCAGCACAGTGTCTCATCTTTGAGTCATGAGATCAGCCATGGGGAGACCTTTAAAAAGCTATATTCTTTACTCTTTGGTTATTACAGAAAGTCTATATTACTCAATAATATCTTTTATAAGGTGTGCTGTCACATCTTCACATAGATGTTTAACCTCGATGTAGATATAGTGAATGCCCGGGGGCCATTCGAGTGACACGGACATTGTCTTTCATGATTGGATGCCAGATGTATCAACAATAATAATAACAACAACAACAACCAAAGTTAGGCCTTATTTTCACAGCTTGGTATTTCTGACTGGGATTTCATACCAACTGTCAACAGCAACTAAGATTTTATTTAGAGTGCAAGGGTGTAACATTTTTATTACTTGGAAATATGTCAGGCTTCTCTACAAGTAATTTAGACTCATTTCCACTGCAATACTGCTTCCTTAGGTTGCTAGTGTATATCTCAATAAACAGAATTCTCCTTCGCCACTAGCATACTTTGGCTCCCCATATATATAAGAGCTCACTCCAGATCTATAATTCAAGTAGTTACGGCGGATGCCAGGACTGACTCCAGGTTTGGTTTTCAGCGTTGTAGGCTGGAGATTGTTGACTTAAGGTACAATAATTCAGTTTTCGACTTAAGCTTCATGTGCCTTCGGAAATATATAGATACATATAATTAGGGTAGTCTCAGCCTTGTTCATTCAAGCATTCCAAACATTTTATTTAAGCGAGAACTGAACTCTTTATAAATGCAGTGATTGCTTCTAGTACAATTAAAAGAATCACAATTTATGTAATTTCTTACATCTTCAACATGAAGCAAATTACTGGAATACCACCTTGATTTCCACCCCCCCTTCTCTAATTTTGCCTTAACCCACCTTGTGCCCCCTCATAGGAACTGCTCAACTCTGTTCTCTCCCCTTCATCTCTCTGCCCCAACCATCAGAGACGATAGAAGAATCAGAGGAAAGCACAGTGCTTGTCCAAGGAGTTTTGTGCTGTGCTCAATGTTCAGGCACTATCTGTATATGGGAAGGTTTTAGAACCCATGCGCAATCCCTGGAAACATTGAAGTTGGCATTATCCTAGAACACACTCACACTTATGCACATATTGTTTATTTCATCTTCACAACTCAAAGGCTCTGTTGAGGCAGGATAAGAGATGCTCCACCACTGGAAAAAAAACTGATTGTCCCCACCAACACCCCTTCTAAACATCACACCCCTGATTTATCTCCTTGCAACAGCTACAGGAGGCAACCCCACCCACCTAACTTATGGAAAATGTCATAGCAAGCAGACTCTGGTAAGTAATGTCCTGTTACCTGAGAGGAGAAAGGGACAGCCTGCACACAGAGGCTTGTAGGGAAAGACTACCTATGGCCACCCTGATGTCTACCAGATTTTTTGGACTACAACTCCCATCAACCCCAGCATGATGTGACTGAGCTGCCTGATGGGAGTTGTAGTTCAAAACATATGAGGAGTACCAGATTAGTGAAGGCTGTAATATGGAAAAATCTGGGGGGGGAGCAGATGAGTGGAGAAGATGCCACCTGCATAAAAAAATAAGCCAAGTACCACTTATCTCTGGATATAGTGGAAACTCCTTTGAAGGTCCTGCTTCATAGAGGCAAAGGTTGCCCGCTGCCTTCCAGGCTCTCTCAAAAGTCCAAGCCTGCAAATGTTGGAGGGGCAGAGAAAACAAAGAAGAGGAGATGGCAGAGAAATCTTGTACAGATCCCACAGGAGTCTGGACAGCCACTGTGAGAACAGGATAGTGGGCTAGATGGGTCATTGGCCTGATCCAGCAGGTTTGTCTTATGTTCTGAAATGTAAATCCCCAAGATTCTCAGTTGCAGACTTCCTGGTCCAAATTGTAACCCAGCAATAAAAAGGATAGAGAGTAACTTGAATAAACTTGGGATCCACAACTCCTTTTTTTGGATTGGTTCTTCATGTTTACATTATTACAAGGAAAGAGGAAGAACCATAGGAGTTTCCTTTCACCAGGGCAGTTGCTACCGTGAAGTTTCATTTTGAACTGTCAGCCCAAATATTTCACAGGTGTAGCTCCCAAGCCGGAATTAAGATTGCCGGAAGAAATATCAACAACCTCAGATATGCTGATGACACAACCTTGATGGCAGAAAGTGAGGAGGAATTAAAGAACCTTTTAATAAGGGTGAAAGAGGAGAGCAAAAATATGGTCTGAAGTTCAACATAAAATAAATAATAAGGTCATGGCCACTGGTCCCATCACCTCCTGGCAAATAGAAGGGGAAGAAATGGAGGCAGTGAGAGATTTTACTTTCTTGGATTCCATGATCACTGCAGATGGTGACAGCATTCACAAAATTAAAAGGCACCTGCTTCTTGGGAGAAAGCAATGACAAACCTAGACAGCATCTTAAAAAGGAGAGACATCACCTTGCCGACAAGGTCCGTATAGTTAAAGCTATGGTTTTCCCAGTAGTAATGTATGGAAGTGAGAGCTGGACCATAAGGAGGCTGATTGGTGAAGAATTGATGCTTTTGAATTATGGTGCTGGAAAAGACTCTTGAGAGTCCCATGGACTGCAAGAAGATCAAACCTATTCATTCTTAAGGTAATCAGCCCTGAGTGTTCACTGGAAGGACAGATCCTGAAGCTGAGGCTCCAATACTTTGGCCACCTCATGAGAAGAGAAGTCTCCCTGGAAAAGACCCTGATGTTGGGAAAGATGGAGGGCACAAGGAGAAGGGGACAACAGAGGACGAGATGGTTGGACAGTGTTCTCGAAGCTACCAACATGAGTCTGACCAAACTGCGGGAGGCAGTGGAAGACAGGAGTGCCTGGCGTGCTCTGGTCCATGGGGTCACGAAGAGTCGGACATGACTAAATGACTAAACAACAACAAGCTCCTCTGTTTCCCTGCTTCCCCTATGGAGGCAGAGCCAGCACCAACCAGCACCATACACCTGTACAAATAAACTTTCTCCATTGGACTACACCTCCCATCTTCAATGACCAATGGTCATGCTGGCTGGAGCTGATGGGAGTTGGAACTGGAGAACAAGGAGGGGCACAGATTCCTCAGTCCTGCCTTTGCCCCTGATTCCTCAGATTATTCTGGGCTGGCCAAGGGATCTCCTTCCTTTTTTTAGAACTAGTAATGAACTAGACTTCTCCGAGTCTACACAGATTGTGGCTTCAGAGTCACATCTGGATCAGCTCCTAATAACTTTCAGAGGTGTAGTATAAATTGGAGAGAGCTGAGAGTTTAAAGAAAGGAGGGCCAGGAGACTTAATCTGGAAAGGAATTTGTCCTCTCAGCAGAGCTAGCGACTTTATTTTTACTAGTATAATGACACCTTGGTTTTTCTGTTTCAACTTGAGATGTACGAAGCTGACAATATGTGGGCAAAGGTAAAACATATTAGAAAACAGGGTTCTCTGCAAAGTAGATTTCCATTCAGCCCATGTCAAGGATGAACATATAAAGCAGAAATCTTAAATATCCATTTTGATTATCATGAAGGCTCTGTAGCCTGTATAGCTTTTGTGTGCATTTCTGGGATATGGGCCTTGGTACAAAAGTTCCATTACGAATATGATGTTATAGAAAAGATCTGTGGTATCAAAGGTGGCAGAAGGTGAATACTGAAGGATTCTGTGAATCTGAAAGGATTCCTTTGTTTGAATTGTTCATTGGACTGGGTTTCTGGCAAGCGATGTTGCAGTCTGGTTTATCAGTGAAGTGAAACTGTAGGCTTTTATTGATGCATCAGCTGATTTGACAGAGCCTGTTTAACTGGGGGTGGGGTGGGGGCAAGATGGGAAAATCACAACTGTACAGTTTCACAAGGACTCTTCCATGTGTGTCCCTTCAACAGCAGAAGGATGAGTAAAAATATTAAGGAAGTGCATTATTTTGGGATTTGGTACAGGCATCTATGGAAAATAAAACAATCAACGGATGAATTAAATTTCCCCAGTTTTTGGTTTGAATCTTGCTAGATCAGATCCCTGAAATGTCTACAGATGGCCATTTAGCAAGTCTCTGTGAGACTGTAATATTATAACCATCCTCTTAAAAGTAACTAAGCATCTCCAGCTGCTAGATTGACAATGTTCAGCTACATCCAAGATGGTGGTGATTAGTGCTATTTTTCTAGAAAAAGAGGTGCTGGAAACTCACCATGAACACCTCCCTTGTTCTCTTATAATGGCAAGGGTGCCCACCTGGGAGGTGCCAGAACTGAGTTCTGGGAGTTCTGGCTGAAAAATCACCCTGGTGGTTGACCTTAGAGTATATCATTGTTGAGTGTAGGTATACATTGTGGTGGTTGGCTTTCTGACTGTGGTGCTGGAGTCATTGGTTGGATGTGGAGCATCGTCACAACAGCGATGAGCATAAGAAGGTTCATTGCCCTCTTTCCCTGAATCAGATAATGAATACCATTTGATCGGCTCCCTATAAACTTCTCATTTTCTCTCTAGTTTAGGTGGTTTGTGTGAAAGTCAACAATGGTGAACAAGCCTTCCTAAACAACAGAATGGCCCATCATTAGTGATCCCTGCAACAGGCAGCTACAAGCAAGTTTTGTGTGTTTCCTGTGTGACCTTCTCGATCTCACGGAGCAACAATGAGCCCAACAAGCCTGATGCCCAACTAAGCATGCACATTAAAACATGCGCCAAGATCCATTGCAATGAAACTCCTTCCCAACTGAGATTAGAAAGACACACTCCCTGCTGAACTTTCAGGCACATGACTCAGACTTTCTTGTCCCAGCAGGCATCTTAAGGTAGTGTTCAGTTTTATGATTTGCTTAGAAGTGCAAATACTTAAGAGGTATATAATTGGTCTTCAGTAAATAAAAAAACAAACACTTTAGATCTGTTCCTGCATAAAATTCAATAATCCATTGCACACAAATATTGCAAGGTAATATCAACAAAATGCCAACTAATCATCATAATCACTCCCAACAATTACAACAAAGCATTAAAGAATTATGAACAACCAAAACGGTCATGGCAAAGAGATAATGCATCAAAGGCCACAGACTAAGATCAATGCAGGAACAAGACCACTTGTCTTATACGCACAAATATAACTGGCAATTGCTAATGAAAGAAAAGATAAAATCTTCCCAGGGCAGGGACTTGTCCTTTTGTCATTAATTCTCCAATACCCTTCATGGATCACTGCCTTGTCGTGGCGAAGGGGCTTGAATTACTCAGGGAAGCTATGAGCTATGCCGTGCAGGGCCACCCAAGATGGACAGGTCATAGTGGAGAGTTTGGACCAAACGTGATCCACCTGGAGGAGGAACTGGCAACCCACTCCAGTATCCCTGCCAAGAAAACTCCATGGACAAAGACAACAGGCATATAAAAGATATGACGCTGGAAGATGAGCCCCTCAGGTCGGAAGGCGTCCAACATGCTACTGGGGAAGAGCGGAGGACAAGTACAAGTAGATCCAAAGCTGATGAAGCGGCTGGGCCAAAGCCGAAAGGACACTCAGTTGCGGATATGCCTGGAAGCGAAAGGAAAGTCCAATGCTGTAAAGAAAAGTATTGCATAGGAACCTGGAATGTAAGAACCATGAACCTTGGTAAGCTGGATGTGGTCAAAAATGAGATGGCAAGAATAAACATTGACATCCTAGGCATCAGTGAACTAAAATGGACGGGAATGGGCGAATTCAGTTCAGATGACTATCATATCTACTACTGCGGGCAGGAATCCCGTAAAAGAAAATGGAGTGGCCCTCATAGTCAACAAAAGAGTGGCGAAAGCTGTACTGGGATGCAATTTCAAAAATGATAGATTGATCTCGATACGAATCCAAGGCAGTCCTTTTAACATCACAGTAATCCAAGTTTATGCACCAACTTCCAGTGCTGAAGAAACTGAAATTGACCAATTCTATGAAGACTTACAACACCTTTAGAAATGACACCAAAGAAGGATGTTCTTCTCATTATAGGGGATTGGAATGCTAAAGTAGGGAGTCAAGAGATAAAAGGAACAACTGGCAAGTTTGGCCTTGGAGTTCAAAATGAAGCAGGGCAAAGGCTAATAGAGTTCTGTCAGGAGAACAAGCTGGTCATCACAAACACTCTTTTCCAACAACACAAGAGACGACTCTACACATGGACATCACCAGATGGGCGACATCGAAATCAGATTGATTATATTCTCTGCAGCCAAAGATGGAGAAGCTCTATACACTCAGCAAAAACAAGACCTGGAGCTGACTGTGGCTCTGATCATCAGCTTCTTATAGCAAAATTCCAGCTTAAACTGAAGAAAGTAGAAAAACCCTGTGCCAGTAAGATCATCACAATTCCTTCTGATACGTGAGTGAAAACAGGTTTAAGACTTAGATTTGGTGGATAGAGTGCCTGAAGAACTGTGGATGGAGGCTCGTACATTATACAGGAGGCAGCAACGAAAACCATCCCAATGAAAAAGAAATGCAAGAAAGCAAAGTGCTGTCCAATGAGGCCTTAAAAATAGCGGGGGAGAGAAGGCAAGCAAAATGCGAGGGAGATAGTGAAGATACAGGAATTGAATGCAGATTTCCAAAGAATAGCAAGGAGAGACAAGAGGGCCTTTCTAAACGAACAATGCAAAGAAATAGAGGAAAATAACAGAATGGGAAAAACCAGAGATCTGTTCAAGAAAATTGGAGATATGAAGGAACATTTCGTACAAAGATTACCACAATTAAGGACAAAAGTGGAAAGGACCTACCAGAAGCAGAAGACATCAAGAAGAGGTGGCAAGAATACACAGAGGAACTATACCGAAAGATATAGAGGTCTCATACACCCCAGGTAGTCTGGTTGCTGACCTTGAGCCAGACATCCTGGAGAGTGAAGTCAAATGGGCCTTAGAAAGCCTTGCTAACAACAAGGCCAGTGGAAGTGATGATATTCCAGCTGAACTATTTAAAATCCTAAAAGATGATGCTGTTAAGGTGCTACACTCAATATGCCAACAAGTTTGGAAAACTCAGCAGTGGCCAGAGGATTGGAGAAGATCAGTTTACATCCCAATCCCAAAGAAGGGCAGTGCCAAAGAATGCTCTAACTACCGCACAATTGCACTCATTTCACACGCTAGCAAGGTTATGCTTAAAATTCTACAAGGCAGGCTTAAGCAGTACGTGGACCGAGAACTCCCAGAAGTGCAAGCTGGATTTCGAAGGGGCAGAGGAACCAGAGACCAAATTGCAAACATGCGCTGGATTATGGAGAAAGCTAGAGAGTTCCAGAAAAACATCTACTTCTGCTTCATTGACTACGCAAAAGCATTTGACTGTGTCGACCACAGCAAACTATGGAAAGTTCTTAAAGAAATGGGAGTGCCGGATCACCTCATCTGTCTCCTGAGAAATCTCTATTTGGGACAAGAAGCTACAGTTAGAACTGGATATGGAATAACTGATTGGTTCAAAATTGGGAAAGGAGTACGACAAGGCTGTATATTGTCTCCCTGCTTATTTAACTTATATGCAGAATTCATCATGCGAAAGGCTGGGCTGGATGAATCCCAAACTGGAATTAAGATTGCCGGAAAAAAATATCAACAACCTCAGATATGCTGATGAGACAACCTTGATGGCAGAAAGTGAGGAGGATTGAAGAACCTTTTAATGAGGGTGAAAGAGGAAGCGCAAAATATGGTCTGAAGCTCAACATCAAAAAAACTAAGATCATGGCCACTGGTCCCATCACCTCCTGGCAAATAGAAGGGGAAGAAATGGAGGCAGTGAGAGATTTCACTTTCTTGGGTTCCATGATCACTGCAGATGGTGACAGCAGTCACGAATTAGAAGACGCCTGCTTCTTGGGAGAAAAGCAATGACAAACCTAGACAGCATCTTAAAAAAGCAAAGACATCACCTTGCCAACAAAGGTCCGTATAGTTAAAGCTATGGTTTTCCCAGTAGTAATGTATGGAAGTGAGAGCTGACCATCAAGAAGGCTGATCGCCGAAGAATTGATGCTTTTGAATTATGGTGCTGGAGGAGACTCTTGAGAGTCCCATGGACTGCAAGAAGATCAAACCTATCCATTCTCAAGGAAATCGGCCCTGAGTGCTCACTAGAAGGACAGATCCTGAAGTTGAGGCTCCAGTACTTTGGCCACCTCATGAGAAGAGAAGACCTCCCTGGAAAAGACCCTGATGTTGGGAAAGATGGAGGGCACAAGGAGAAGGGACGACAAAGGATGAGATGGTTTGACAGTATTCTCGAAGCTACTAACATGAGGTTTGGCCAAACTGCGGGAGGCAGTGAATGATAGGCGTGCCTGGCGTGCTCTGGTCCATGGGGTCACGAAGAGTCGGACACGACTGAACGACTGAACAACAACAACAACAACATTCTCCATAAAACCCTCTGAAGAAGCCAACCACGCTTTATCCAGGGATGACTTTGTTCTGCCCGCCTGCCCGTTTGCTCTTCCGTAAGTGGAGAATCCAGTGTGCATCAGAAGTCCCACATCCTAGGTAGACCGTAAGTGAACATGCCTTTCCCAACCATCATTGGGTGAGCAATGTCAAGAGCAAGATGCAGATATGCATTGGAAGTCCACCATTCTATCTTTGTGGAGCAGTTCTGGAGAAAGGTTTTAGCAACTCCCTCCTGAAGATTTTCCCACAAAACTTACCACTGGCAGAGAAACCGGTGACAACATTCATAGGAAGGGTAATAAGAATACAGTCGTACCTTGGAAGTCAAACTGAATCTGTTCCAGAAGTCCGATCGACTTCCAAAACGTTTGGAAACCATGCTGCAGCTTCCGAATGGCTGCAGGAAGCTCCTGCAGCCAATTGGAAGCCACGGAACCCGTGGCGGACATTCGGGTTCCAAAGAATGTTCACAAACCAGAACACTCACTTCCAGGTTTGCAGCATTCGGGAGCCAAACTTGCAAGGCATTTGGGATCCAAGGTACAACTGTACCTTTGGTATCTCTGAAACGATTAAGCATTTAATTAAGTGCAACCCTTCTTTTGAAGAAGAAGAAGAAGAAGAAGAAGAAGAAGAAGAAGAAGAAGAAGAAGAAGAAGAAGAGGGGGGGAGGAGGAGGAGGAGGAGGAGGAGTTTGGATTTGAAATCCCGCTTTATCACTACCCGAAGAGTCTCAAAGCGGCTAACATTCTCCTTTCCCTTCCTCCCCCATAACAAACACTCTGTGAGGTGAGTGGGGCTGAGAGACTTCAAAGAAGTGTGACTAGCCCAAGGTCACCCAGCAGCTGCATGTGGAGGAGCGGAGACACGAACCCGGTGCCCCAGATTACGAGTCTACCGCTCTTAACCACTACACCACATTGGCTCTCTCAGGAAAAAACTGGTATGGGCAGATTTGGTTTTCTGTGTGGTAGGGAGGCTTGCGAATCTGGCAGCAGAGTCATGCACAGTTTTGCTGCTGCCGCTGTTGCTGCCTGCAGCATAAACCGTAAGTGACAGTTTTGACATCTCGTGTGAACTGGCCCATACCTGTATCAGTGACAACTGTTGCGTGGCTCAATTTAGCATTTGATCAGGAGGCAGCGTAAAGCATCACCACAGGCTTTGATCTCATCAGTTTCAATCACGTCCATAAATCTGTGCTCCGGAAAAGCATCTAACTTTGCTCTAACTTTCCCGTGAAGCCCCATATTTCCCTCTAGTCCCATCAAAGTTCACTATATTAACCCAGGAGTTATAGGTTTCTGCAGAAATAAATTCTTCCAGCAGCAGCAAAATGTACTTGTCAGACTTTTCCACTGCTCTCTCGGAAACTCATTCTCTTGGAAAAGAGGCTCATTTTGAATGCTAACATCCCGAAGCAGCCTCAGCAATGGTACCCACACCCTCAACGTTAATATTCATAGAGATCTTTACTTATGGACAATCCCTCCTAGGGGGCAGTGAAACTTATTCAGTGGGGAAAGTGCTTGAAACTGGGGCATACAAAGGAGCAAAGCGAGTCCGGTTCAATATTTCTTTTTTATGTATACTTTTCAAGTAAATAATAATAATAATAATAATAATAATAATAATAATAATAATAATAATTTATTTGTACACCGCTCATTCTGGCTGAGTTTCCCCAGCCACTCTGGGCGGCTTCCAATTCAGTGTTAAAACAATTCAGCATTAAATATTAGAAACTTCCCTAAACAGGGCTGCCTTCAGATGTCTCTTTAAAATAGGATAGCTGCTTATTTCCTTGAAATCTGATGGAAGGGTGTTCCATAGGGTGGGCGCCACTACCGAGAAGGCCCTCTGTCTGGTTCCCTGTAATCTCACTCCTCGCAATGAGGGAACCACCAGAAGGCCCTCGGCGCTGGATCTCAGTGTCTGAGCTGAACGATGGGGGTGGAGATGCTCCTTCAGGTACACTGGGCCGAGGCCGTTTAAGGCTTTAAAGGTCAGCACCAACACTTTGAATTGTGCTCAGAAATGTACTGGGAGCCAATGTGGATCTCTCAGGACCGGTGTTATGTGGTCCCAGCAGCCACTCCCAGTCACCAGTCTAGCTGCCGCATTCTGGATTAATTGCAATTTCCAGGTCACCTTCAAAGGTAGCCCCATGTAGAGCGCATTGCAGTAGTCCAAGCAGGAGATAACTAGAGCATGTACCACTCTGGCAAGACAGTCTGCAGGCAAGTAGGGTCTCAGCCTGCGAACCAGTACAGCCCTGGACACAGAATTAACCTGCGCCTCCATGGACAGCTGTGAGTCCAAAATGACTCCCAGCCCATACACCTGGTCCTTCAGGGGCACAGTTACCCCATTCAGGACCAGGGAGTCCCCCACACCCACCCGCCCCCAAAATATATTTCATTAGTTTTACAATCAATTTAACACTTCAAAGTTTGACTTCCTCTCCCCTCTTTCTGCAGTTCCTTGAATTTATTTTTTAATATCTTCTGCATATCCAAATTCATTTAATTTGCTCATTTAATTATCTACTTTAAATACATACTCTTATGAAAATGCAGGTTATTACAATAATCATGCCAATGTTTTTATCTGTTTGCAATTTATCTGTAAATATTCATAAACCATTTCCATTCTTTTTTAAAAATAGTTTGTTATCTTTATTTCTTATTCTTCCAGTAAGTTTCACTATTTCTGCATATTCCATAAGTTTTTGTATCCAGTCTTCCTTTGAGGACTTCTGCTTCTTTCCACTTTTGGGCAAGTAGCATTTATGTAGCATACATAAATAAATTTCTATACAATTTAGGTAGTCCTGTCCCTATAATTCCCCAAAGGTCAAGATTTCCAGTGTGAAGGGTTGGAGCAAGGTGCACAAACAATGGATATCCAAACCCACTGGCCTTTTGCAGCAGACCCCATCTTTTAGAATCAGGCAAATAAATGGAAAGGGAGAACCAGGCAATTTGAAAATGGTATTCTCTTCCTATGAAATTCAATGTTGAGTGGAAGCACCACACCTGGGAGAAAAAGGGGTTGCAGAGGCACAGAAAAAACAAAATAATAAATAAATAAAAATTCCTTCCAGTAGCACCTTAGAGACTAAGTTTGTTCTTGGTATGAGCTTTCGTGTATCTGAAGAAGTGTGCATGCACACGAAAGCTCATACCAAGAACAAACTTAGTTGGTCTCTAAGGTGCTACTGGAAGGAATTTTTTTATTTTTTATTTTGTTTTGGCTATGGCAGACCAACACGGCTACCTACCTGTAACAGGCACAGAAAAGTTAACCATTCAAGAGGTCCTCCTCTAGAATGCTTGAATCGGTCCATACTGCAAGAATTCTTGTTTATGAATATTCAGAATGCAATTGGCTCAGCAGATATAACAGAAATTCGGTTATATCTGGGGAAACCCTTCTTTCTTCTGTTGGGGTGACAGAATGCCAGCTCCAACCACCCATTCAGTCCTTGTCATTTTACCTGCTTCTTTATAGTTCCAACTTCTCAGAACCTTAGCATTGTGTATTTAATAAATGAAGAATTTCAGCTGTCACACTTGCAAAAGAAAACTGTGACCCCTGCACACCTTTTAAGTCTCACTTCTAAGGTGAGATTCCTCTGCTGCTTTTCGCATGTCATTATGTGAGACAAGTAGTCACAGAATGCTTTGAATATTCCCGTCACTCCCATAAGACTGGGGCTGTCTTTAAAGATGGCTTGGAAACATCCGCTGAATAGGATGGACCACGTGTCATGCTTCACAGAGGCCAGTCCTATGTTTTGAAGGACTGTCAGAGGAGAGTCCTCTGTTTGAAAGTGTCCTCTATTTGAGAATTTTCTAATCGAAGACAAGGAAGTATAAAAAGTGAGAGCAGGAGCATGAAGTTGCCCAACAACCCCCAGCGATACCTGCTCTGCAGCCACACGAATCACCAGAAATCTTCCCCACCATGTTGAGATGCATTGTATTTTTATTTAAATTATAATTATAATAAAATTCTAAATTTGCATCTCTACATATCACATTCAAATGTTACACAGATTGGTGTCCTCTATTTTGGTGGTGCAGATCCTCTTTTTTTTGGCAATGCATAACTGACCACTCTGCAGCTTATAGAGCATGTAGATGCTCCAATGCTTGTGGAGGCCAGGTGATCAGAACATAGTAGAAGAAGAAGAAGAGTTTGGATTTGATATCCCGCTTTTCACTACCCGAAGGAGTCTCAAAGCGGCTAACATTCTCCTTTCCCTTCCTCCCCCACAACAAACACTCTGTGAGGTGAGTGGGGCTGAGAGACTTCAAAGAAGTGTGACTAGCCCAAGGTCACCCAGCAGCTGCATGTGGAGGAGCGGAGACGCGAACCCGGTTCCCCAGATTACGAGTCTACCACTCTTAACCACTACACCACACTGGCTCTCATAGCCACTGGCTCTCAGTAGACTGATACTGTTAAAGGCTTTATGAGTGGATGATCATTTCAGGTTGGCAAGGGGGATTATTGCAGACTATAAGTGGGGAAGCCCAATGAGATCATGTGTCACTGGTCTTGAAAGCAGGGCACTCGCTGCCATTGACCTACCAGCCCCAATTCAAAGTGTTAGTAGTAGCATACAAAGCTGCTTCCCAAATGGGACCCACATACTAAACATTAATAGAGTGCCTTCCCCCTTATCAACCATCTCACATACTATGATCAGCCAGTGAGGACTTGGTGGTGGTACAACCGCTCAGATGGCAGCCTGGTTGGCATCAGCTCCTGACAGGGCCTTCACAGTGGTACTCACTGCCATCCCTGGCATCCATCTCCTTTATTCTTGACTTTCAGGAGGAACTGAAAAACATTCCTGTTCACCCAGGCATTTGATGGCTGAAACATACTGTTCCCAGCCACCCTGAAATCCTCAGCTGAGAGAATGTGACTCTTTTAAATGATATGATTAGTAGTGTGTTTGCTGCCCTGGTAAACAGAACCAAAAGTTTATAAATGGGGAACAGGGCCGGCCCAATATATTTCGACACCTGAGGCAAACCACAAAATGGCACCTCCCACACTGGGTAAGAAGGGGTGAGTGAAGATCTACATAAGGGGCAAGGGGGGTGGGGATAAATGTCTACATTGGGATGAAGGGTGGGAAGGAGACTAGCAATGCCTCCTTTTTGCCAAGAGGCTGCTGCAGAGGCAGCATTTGTGGGGGGCTGCCGAGGAGGTGGCAGGTCCAGTCTCCAAGGAGCACCCAACAGCTGCTGCTGCAGCGGCAAGTGGTACATTCCTTGGAGGCTGGATCTGCTGCCCATGTGGATGTTGCTGTCTGAGGCAATCACCTCACTTTGCCTCATGGGTGGGCCACTGGGCCAATCCTGATGGGGAATGCATATGGCAACTTACTTGGGGTCAGAATAGCTGGTGACATGGACACCAGGATGCAAGATGCAGAGCTTGGGGCATTTCTCAATCTGACCAGGAGTCCCTTTGCTGAGTTCCTTCCCTTGGCTATTGAATTAGAACATTGGTATAAAGGCCATTTCAAAGAGGATTAGGTTCTTATTCCTCACCAAGATATGTGCCTTGGTGCACTTTGAACATTGCTGTTCTGTGTGTGTGTGTGTGTGTGTGTGTGTGTGTTTCTTGCAATTTTTAATACTTTTTAAAGCTTATTGCAAGAGGCCAGATGGGCTTCTCCACTAACCTGCATCCTGTTACATTCAAGTGTATATTAATCTACTTCGTATTTCAAAAGCAATGCATCGAAATCCAGCTGGATTGTAGTTTCAATAGAAAACGTCTTTTATCATTTTTATTATCTTTTGGTTGAGTGGCTCATTATGTAGATCGATCGAGTCGTTCCCTTACGAACCAAATGCACTCAACAGTTAATGAAAATATTAGTCTCTAAGAAGAATTTATTTACAAAAAACAAATGCTACTTTTTCATATTTGCTGAGAAAGTAAATAAATGCCAGTGGCCATCTTTTATTTTACTTTCACTATTTCAAAGTTTGCCTGCCCCCTTTTAGGGCAAGTCCTCCCTACATGCTCTTGACATAATGAAACTGTCAATCCATCAGCAGCAACAGTACAAATGCTACATATCTTAAATCCAGCAGCTATAATGGATATTAGACTTATTTGTAGAAGATGGGGGAAGCTTACTAAAGTAAGCTCATCCAAGATGGTAGCAGCTTTCTGATGCTTTGTAGGCTTTTGAATCTCTTGTTTTAGGAGGAAAGACAGGAGGGAGGTAGAACAAGCATGGACCAATGGTACCAAGTAGTATGGGAAACAGCCCTACTAGAAAAGTTAACCAGCAACCTAAAACTAGCACAGGGACAAACAGAAGAAGATACCTTCACCCCCATATGGTCCCCCTTCATCACACACACAGCCCAACAAGATAATGACAAAAATCTACCGGCAGCATACAAATCAATATGGCTAACCTGATTCAAAACACCCACCCACCCCACTCACACAGAAAACCAAAGATCACCACAGCCAACCACAAAGGAACAAGCACACCCTACGCCGATCGCAAGCTCTCACCGCCAAGGAAATACAAGCGAACAACAGAGAACCAACACAAACGATGCTGACACCAAATCCTACATATACTAAGGAAAAAAGAAACATCGCCCCCCCCACCCCACCCCACCCCATCCCACCCACCTCCTCCCCCCTTTCTGCCTAATGTCTCAACAACCAAAATTGATCTGTAAAAATGTTACATGGAAAAATGCGAGAGACATTGTACACTTGTAAACCAAGAAAATCTCTAATAAAAAAAATGTAAAAAAAGACCCTATATGCATAATGTACTAGCGAACTATTGTGATGGGTAGCACGAGCAGTGTTTGCACTGCAAAGGCCCCTTGGAGAGTGCAAGCCCCTGCAGAGTATCTCATACTCTCCAACATCCCACTGATCCAAATTGGGACACTCTTTTTTTGGGGGGGGGCCAAGACACCTGACCCCAAACCTAGAGTCTTTCAGTCCAGCACTCTGGACCCAAAAAGCGGGGGCATTCTAGGATCCAATCAGAAGCCAGGATGCCCCATTCAAATTGGGATGGTGTCTCAAATCAACACGGTGTCTTTCCCAACCATGCAGAAAATGACAGAGATTGAACCTGGGAATTGAGATTGAGTTACAGAGATTGAGCTACAGCCCTTCCCCAGTTAAAAGATGGGTCATGTCTGTGACAATGGTATTATGCCCATGGCTAGAGCTAACCAAGATTGGATGTAAAAGCATCAAAATTAGCTGTCCTTATTGCCAGCAACAGAACATTACATCAACATGTGAAAATATCTGAAATAATCTATTTCTCTACTAGGGGCAAGAGCAAATCCCCCAAATTCCCAGCAAGGGTAGTAAGTGATAGCCGTATATATAAATTGTCTAGAGTCAATTAAGCCTCTTGATGCATTTTGTTAAAAAGAGAGAGAGAGTGAAGCAAATATGCACATCTCCTTACAGTCCCTTTGTTTATACCAGTTTAAATTCAAACAGTTTTAACAGAAAGTTTATTAAATATGTTACAGGCGTTGAGTAATTTCCGCAAATCTCTTCAATCACTAATGTTTATGTGATGGATTCAGCTGCTATAATTATTGTATAGGCTATGGACCAAGCCCATTGCAAAGTTAAGCCCTTCCATAAGACCACAGAACATTCCAGGAATTACATCAGAGGAAAGTATATGCTTTTAACAGTAAGCCGCTGTTTGGACTTGACATCAGCAGAAAGAGAGAGAGAAAAAAATGCTTCAAGCTGCAATCCTAAATTTACTTAACCAGAGAGTGAGTTTCACTGGAATCATGTGAACTTCCATGGGCTTTACAGGTTCAACATGCATAGTCTTGGTCTTTGTCAGGGGTAGGCAACCTAAGGCCCGTGAGCAGGATGCAGCCAAATCGCCTTCTCAATCCAGCCTGTGGGCGGTCTGGGAATCAGCATGTTTTTACATGAGTAGAATGTGTGCTTTTATTTAAAATGCATCTCTGGGTTATTTGTGGGGCATAGGAATTTGTTCATTTCCCCCCAAAAAATATAGTCCGGCCCACCACATGGTCTGAGGGATGGTGGACCGGCCCACAGCTGAAAAAGGTTGCTGACTCCTGGTCTACATCAACACAGTGTTTGGTCTTGATCGGGTTCAGAACTGGGAGCCTTCTCATGATATCTGTCGATGGGCACTGGTGGTGATCTAACTGAAATCACACAGTGAAGAAAGAACGAGACAGCATTATTTTTCAAGCCCCTAGCATGGTAGAGTCAAGCTCCTGACCTGGACCCTGCTACTTACCTGGCTTGTGTTTAAATATGTCTTTGTCTAAGCAGAAGTCCTCCTTGGCCTTGTACATATGTTCCTGACACATGCTCAATAATACGTTTCCGCTCCTTCCCAGTACTCCAGCCACGGTTTGTGGTCTCAGGTGTTGCAGAGCACCTTTCCACAGGACCTTTCATGGGTAGACAGCGCCTGCAAACCACTTTTGGGTAAGCCAGGTCTTTACTTCTCCCATCTTTGATGTCATATATGATTTCAAGTGTAAGTTCGGTAGGCCCGGCTCAGCTTCATGGGCGAAACAGGGAGGCCTGTTAGGTATGATGAAGCACCACAGGCCAGAGGTTCTCCTCCTCTGAGCAATAATTGTTTTATGCAAACCGTGTAGAGGTTTTTGGTAATTAAGTAGCACATTGCTCTTGTTAAACAAATCTAAAACTATTTTTCATTTAGCAGAGTTTGCACTTAAATCACTTCTGAGGGGGCTGAGGGATGTGTGTGAGTGAGTGCCCTCTTCACTTTACAGGGAACTCTTGCTGGTCTGCACCCTTCCCAACCCACCATTCCTTGAGACTTCATGTCACCCATGGCTGGATTTTTCTATAATTCAGTTGTGGCCAACACAATGTCCTCCAGATGTTGTCAGGGTGATCCCCAGCCAGCTTGGTCAGTGCCCCAGGATGATGGAAGTTGAAGTATAAGAATACATGGAGGGCATGTTATGAGCACAAGAACCTGCAAAGCTACCTTACACCAAGTGACACACATTGGCCCATCTAGTTTAGTACTGATTACACTGGCTGCCAACAATTCTCCAGGGTTTCAGATGGAGGGGACTCTCTAAGCCTTTCCTGGAGATGCCAGGGATTGAATCTGGGGGCAGAACCTTCACCACTGAGCATCATTCAACAAATGAATGGAAGCACGTTCTCAAATATCCCTCCACCTCCTTAAAAGCGAGTGCCACAAAAAAGCCCATATCCCACCCATGAGAATTTCACAGAAATCCATCTCCTTTTGCTAAGTTTTGAATGCAGTTTCTTTTATCGTTACCTATTGGAAAGCCCAGTGATAATTTTTTGGCACTTCACTAGATGGACCAAAGTTCTGACTCAGTATAAGGCAGGTTCCTATGAATAATAGATAGGGACCACATCTTCTCAAAGCTACTTTTCAGAAGTATCCTGTCAACCCACATTCCAAGCTTCTGGTATGCTGCTTTCAGGTACACTGATTGTCTGGATTCTCTGGACTAATGCTTTCTTGCATTATTCATCTTTTTCAATAATAAATTTCAGCACCAATCCTTCCAAGGCAATCATGTAGCTGGCTCCCTGCACAGACCACAAGTTTAGGGACGTCCCATAACTGCCCTGAAAAGGTTTGCAGAATAATTCTCACAGTCACCACCTGGAGCAGGCATGGTACTCTCTTGCACCTTCACATGATTCTTTGCATATGAATCCCCCTCACAGAGTTCCCTGGGAAGAGGGGTTAATTGGTAAAACACTCTGAGCATTGTAGGTCTGTGAGGGGATTAGGGGCATTTAAACAACTTTCAGCACCCTACAGTTCCCAGGATTCTTTTGGGGAAGCCATGACTGTTTAGAGTGGTATGATACTGCTTTAAATGTATACAGTGGTACCTCGGGTTACAGGCGCTTCAGGTTACAGACTCTGCTAACCCAGAAATAGTACCTCGGGTTAAGAACTTTGCTTCAGGATGAGAACAGAAATCGTGCTCTGGCGGTGTGGCAGCAGCGGGAGGCCCCATTAGCTAAAGTGGTGCCTCAGGTTAAGAACAGTTTCAGGTTAAGAACGGACCTCCAGAATGAATTAAGTTCTTAACCTGAGGTACCACTGTAGTGGAGTTGAGGCCTTACTCTTTGGTCTTTTTTTTATAAGAATTTATTGACATTTTCATAACAAAACATAAACCCACACCCACACCTACATATATAAAACAAATACAGACATAATCACGATTCTTCTTCTTGTACACATATAAGAAAATATTCTAATTCCGAATCTTGACGGTTGACTTCCCCTGCCTCCTCTCCTTCGGTTTTAAATCCATATCTACTTTAATAACATCATCTCTCTAAAAAAAAAATTCATTTAAAAAGATTCAAATCTAGACAATAATATTAATCCCTAATAATTAGTAACAAATCTTTAAATCTTAACAAATTATTCTTATATCAAATCTATACGAAATTCTTCTATCTCTTAACTGCTGCTAATAACATAAAATTCAAAATATCCCTTTTCTTATTGAAACATACAATAAAACTTAATGTCTTAACCCTCCGATTTCAGATTACCATAACAGACCATTTATATTCTACACTTAGTACACTTCACCCTATTCCCCCTCTGTCCATTGTCCATTTCCATCTTTCACCGGAACCACTGCTCCAAATGTCCTCTTTTCTTGTACGTCCACAGAACCAGACACAGTCCCCAACAGTCCTTGCATCGAGCATCAGGATACACTGTTCATCTTCCATCAGCTTCTCCCATTCAACGCTGTATTCTTCTTCTATTTGAAAATATCTTAATTTCTTGCCCTTCGCTCCCGAGCTCTCACCTCGGGGGCTGGATATATAATTTCTCGCCGTCCCCAGGCTGCCACCACCGAGGAACGTTTCTTTTTCCGGGAGTCGCCATGCCGTCTCTCTCAGTTTTTCAATCATCTCCTTCAGCTCTTTGCCAAGGCTTTCTTCCATAGTATCGAATATCTGAAAGGTCTCCTCTGTGGGAAGTAGATTTTTCTTCATATCCCCACTCAAAACCTTCAATTTCTGATTAAGCAGTTCCAGTTTCAATATAATAATCCTTTCTTCATCAGTTAGTCCAGAGTTCAAAACAATTTCAAAGACAAAGCCCAACATGGTGAGGACGGGCATAGGTATCAAATTTCAGTTTCTATTTCAATGTTATCCATCTTATAGCAGTAATTTTCCACTTCGGTTCAGAGTTTTCGCAGCCATTTTCTCTGAAACCGGGGCGCAAAGACCAAAACTTTCAAAAGGAATATTCTCCATCCTCTTCCTCCCCAAAGGGAGATCTATAAAGTCTCACTCATAAAAAAATCTTAACAATGTAGCCATCCAGTAGCAACAGTATCACAGACCGTTATTTTCTTGCCACCGAAGGGTTAAAGGCAGGCTTCCTTTCTTTAAAGCCTCCCGGGTCGTTAAGTCTTTAAGCTCAACAGTTAATCCAATCAATTACTCACGACCTCCGGGCTTCTTTTCCTTTCATCTCTCAGGGAGAACGTCGTCGCTCATCAAGGCCAGTACTCGCCGCTTTTCCGCCCGGTTGGGGCATTTCCCCTAATGGCCCGGCTCCGCGCTCCCTTCACCCCCACTCCCCCTTTACAGGGGGAACGAGGGAAGGGTGCGTAGCCTAGCGGGCCCGCCGGGGAGCCCAAGGCGCGGGACGCTCTTCCCGCGCCTCACCGGAGCCCCGCGTAGCGGTGGCGGGGCTCCAACCCCCAGGCTGGACTGGGTCGCCTCGCTGCCGAGGCAACCCAGCGACCGCCCGTGATGGCGACCTCACCGGAAGTCCTTACTCTTTGGTCTTAACCATGGGCTGGCCCCATGGCTTCTTGTTCTCAACTCCTGGTGCACTTCAAACCACCTACAGCCTAGTGCTAACCCCATGAGCTTCATGGCTGAGCAGGGACTTGAAACTGAGTCTTCCCAATGCTGGTCCAACGCTCTAACCACTACACCACACCAGCTATTATTACCCTTTCATTTTGTTTATCACTGGAATATTGCATAGCTTTGAGTCTTCCAGTTTCATCCTGAAAGTGATCTCATCTGGTGAGCCTTTCGAAAGAGCTCCTCCCTCGGTTACTTTCCCTCAAGCCAGTGATCTTGAAATGCATCTACAGGGCCACGAAACCCTTGCAAGCCCAGTGATTCATGTAATGTGCATTTTTTCCTCCTTAGTGCAGATGTCCCCTTCTGGAACACTTTAATTAACACTTTAATTAAAGCTAAATTATAATGAAAATGCTACAAAATTATGCTTTCTATCAACATTAATGCAAAATGAGTTCCTCCTGGATGATATTTTTTACAATGAAGACAAAAAGAGATAGTACTAATGAGGCCATCAATTCAGATTTACCATAATTTCAAGACCATGTCACTTACTTATCTGCTCACTAGCACAAAGCCTTCACTTTTACTGTACATTTTTGCCGCAGTTATAATGTCTGCAGGGCAAGTGACAAGGGGTGGAGGGAGAATCACCTTTCATATAGCTTATTCTTGATTCTGGGTTCAGATATCTGAGAGTTACATTGCAGCGATGAGACGCAAAGACAGCCACGAACCGTCACAGATCCTGGGTGGCAAAAACTTAGTAAGAATTATATGTTGTTATAATTCATATCATTTTATGCTGATTTTATCCCTATTTTTGTGCTGGTTGAAGCTTTTTCATTGATGGTTGTTGTTGTTTTTAGTTGATTTATTTGTATTAATATTGATTTTAATTTGTGACTACTCAAGAGTACATACTTAATTGGGTGGTATATAAATGCCAAAAATAAATAAGAAGGAGCCCGTAACAATGCACAATGTGACACATAATTTACTTTGATACTGAAGAAAATACTCCATACTCCATGAACTGGGAGCCCTTAAATAAATAATAAACAAACATCTGCTAATGCTGCTATTAAAGAGCTTTGCAGTAATCCATCTTTAAGGTTCCCACTCTATGGATCACGGTGGCTGGGCTATTCGCATCCAGGAACAGTTGCACCTAAGATCACCTCGAAAACGTGTACCTGCTTCTTTAGAGGGAGTGCAACCCTATCCAGAACAGGCTACTTACCTAATTTACAGAACCAGTGCCTCCATCTTGTCGGGATTCAGCTTATTGTAAGGTTACCAGATTTTTTCAAAGAATCCCGGGATACTTTTTTTTTTTGAAAAGAGAAAAAATAGTTATTTTTTTAAAAAAGTTATTTTTTTAAAAAAAGAAAGAAGTAATATCTTCTCTTCTGTGGTCTCCTCTGTCGCACGGCCTTCCTCTGGGCCCTGCCCTGCTCTCTTGGAGTGCTAGCTGCCATGGAGTAGGCTCAGGTCACGTGTTCTTGCCCTCCCAGTGCTCTCCTACCAACTAAATCCTTCGAAGACAGAGGTCCCCTGGCTGGGTCGGGATGGCATGGGGATGAGGGACCAACTCCCTTCTCTTGCAGGGGCCCAATTAGTGCCAGTGCCTTCCGTTAAGAGTTTGGGTGTAATATTTCCATGGAGGCGCAGGTTGCAGCAACAGCTAAGGTGACATTTTTCCATCTTCGCCGCATTAAGCAGTTGGTCCCTTACCTCTCCTGCCCCGATCTGGCCACAGTGATCAATGTGACGGTCACCTCCAGGCTCGACTACTGTAATTCACTCTACGTGGGGCTGCCCTTGAAACTGTCCCAGAAACTCCAGCGGATGCAGAATGCTGCAGCGAGGCTCCTCACGGGGTCCCTGCCATGGGAGCATATTCACCCAGTGCTTTACCAGCTGCACTGTTTCCCGGTGGAGTATAGGGTTTTTAATTTGTTGTTAGCCAACCTGAGACTGGGTTTCTGAACCAGGATGGGCAGGGTATAAATAAAAAATATTATTATTATTATTATTATTATTATTATTATTATTACTTCTCCTCCTCAGTGGCAGCATTAATTTCTGTGGCATTGTGTCAGGATTTGTCTTTGTCTTTGTCTTAGAAATTTGATAAACAATGTACATCATCTAGGTTATAATTGTTTGTATTATTTTCGCCAAATAAAATAAAATGGCATACTTGTATTGTTTTCCAATGCTCTACTGTCTATTGGATTTCTCTGTTTTACTGTTCTATACGTTTCTTTGGGACTTCCTATGGCTGTGCAAAGCAGGGAATAAATTTAATTAACTTACAAAGAACCTTGTGGATATACCCCAATAAGTTGCTGAAGAGTCACCATTATTCCCCCTTGCAAATTCATGTATCTTTTTTCTAGAATTCAGAAATCTTTTTTTAGCAACACCTGGCAACCAGACATATGACTTGTCAGTATGTGACTACCATGGTGTCATGCCAGGATAGTTCAGTTTTGAGTTTCAGGTCTATGTCGGGAAATTTGAGTTTCTGAGGTAAATTTGTATCCAGGGCTGCTAGGAATTTCAGTCCATTTTCCTGCCTCAGTTGAATAATGAAATATGAAAACATGTTTCAGCTTTGTAAACAGCATATTACAGTGGAGAAAAACAATTCTGTTTTAGGTCATGCCCTAGTTAAGTGCTAAAATAAATAGGTATTGATTTTGTGATATAGCCTATTTCTGTGGAGACTAGCGGAGGCAGTGTGGGCTGAGGCTGTACTATCCATTCTAAGTATCCACACTACTTAGGCCAAATAGCAGGCAATTGTTTTATTTCTTAAATACAAGAGCAAGGCTGCAATCCCACTTACCTGGGAGTAAGTCCCATTGAGCTCCATAGAAATTATTCCTGAGCAGTCATGAATTAGACTTGCATTGCTAGAGTTTATAAAGAGAGCAAAAAGTTGCACATGTTAAATCAATCTGTTTATTTTTGTGCTATATACTGCAATTATTAGTTCAATGCATTATATCATATGGACCTATACGTCACCTAATTTCTCAGTTCCACTACTTTTTTATTTACTTTCTATGTCCAACTCCACATTAGTTTCTCTGGGTGTCATTTATTTTAAAAGGGATCCCTAGTTTTATATCTTTGTCCCTTGGCAGAGTTGGCTCCAGCTTTTTGTGGATCCTAGAATAGCAGTACGGCAGTAGTTGTACAGTAGTACCTCTGGTTAAGTATTTAATTTATTCCGGAGGTCCATTCTTAACCTGAAACTGTTCTTAACCTGAAGCACCACTTTAGCTAATGAGACCTCCCGCTGCCGCTGCGCCGCCAGAGCACAATTTCTGTTCTTATCCTGAAGCAAAGTTCTTAACCTGAAGCGTTATTTGCGGGTTAGCAGAGTTCTTAACCTGAAGCGTATGTAACCTGAGGTACCACTGTACTGTCCTCATCCTCTAACCACATTTCTGCCTCTCAAATTAAATCTCAGAGGTTGCTGCCAGGGGAGGTACAGGGGGACACATACCTTAGCAAGGGGCCAGACTCTTAGCTTTCATTTAAAACAAAAGTAAGTCATTCAGACAATACTGAAGAAAGTTAGGGCACAAAACATGAAGGCAACTCCAATGTATGACACTCGGCAGGCAGCACTTATGCTAAGGATGCTCAATCACTGTTGCTGAACAATCAAAGGAAGGAACCTTGGCCACAGCTCTCCCAGAATAGCAGAAAAAGCAGGAGAAGCTGGTTGGATTAGGATACTGGATACTGGGGTGTGTTTGTTAAGGCACTTTCCTCATGTCCACATTATTTCTTTCACTCTCTC